>NC_051157.2:169234810-169289349 GCF_013339745.2 Dermacentor silvarum
TTTTTCACGCTAGCGAGTCGTGTTGCACCGAAACATTGAAACACCCGTAAGGCTAACGGCATTAACAGATAAGGCTAACCAGTAAGTGTTCCCAGAAGCATAACTCAACATGTCTACCGGGAAGCCATCAGATTTTGACAACCATCATTCTAAATGTTCAACCCAATTTTCATCAACATAGCAAGTCCAGCAATCTGGGACATCGACTACTGCGGTGAAGCCGACCCTGGGGCGATGCGGTCGGCGTAACTCTATGGGCAGCATTTTTTAAAAATCTATTGCTGAGCAATGGCTCGTTTTTCGCGATTTGCACTTTAGGCACTCAATCCCGACAACGTTCTCATGCTATATGTCGAGTGTAGTTTAATTCCGCCGGCTAGATTTTTTTCCTGGGGCACTTTTGTAGACCCATTTAAAATGCATGGGGTGATTTTTAAAACGTCAATTGCAGCACAGTAAAAACTAATCCGCTAATTGCACTCTAGTGGCACATACTGTAGGTCTCTCGATATGTGTAGGTTCAGTTTGGTTTTATTCCGCTGGCTGAATTTTTTTTCCTGGGACGCTTTTGTTTGGCTACTATGCGGCAAAGCATCTCTACAGGGGCAAAAGATTCCTCCGCCGTTGAATTGATGGAAAAGAGCTTGTGGACCATGCTAAAAATGGACACGAATGTGCAGCTGTGATGCATATTTGCGCCCTGGTGTATAAGGAAAGATGATGGTGTCAGATTCTGCAAGAAGGAGCGGGCCAAATGGCTTTCTGGAGTGCCATCGAAGCACTAAGAATGGCTGCCCGTGCCCCTTTTTGTCAAGTTTCGGCGCATGGTAAAGTGTTTCATTTGATATTTAGAATAATAAGGTATTTAGAAAGATTTACTATTAGACAAATTTTTGACACAAAAGGATATCGCCAAATAGAGCACTTGTTACTTGCGTTTACTTGACAGTGCAATGTGCCGAAAATTCGAGGGCTTGAATATTATCAGTGTAAAAAAAATTGAAAGCGAAAACTTATGATCTATAGAACGTGTGACGGAACGAAATAAAGAGGAAAAGAGAGTCCCCGTGTTACAGAGAAAATCAGCAGCTTCGTCTCGTTTAAAGACGATGCCATTTTAGTTTTAAATGCATAAGCATTTCTATGCCTACCAAATGAGAAATTTGTCCGTCCGTCACATAAGACGAATGCAATGGCTCATAACCACGTAAGGCAGAGGCTACAAGCGCTCAGCGAAGTGAAGCGAACAGCGCATACATTCATTGAGGTCACCCATACAATACACAGAACAGCACATGTTTCAATAAAGAACAAGTTCAAAACAAGCATCCGAACCATGAATAAAACATTGCATGCCCCCCTCAGCAATTGTAGTGGTAGTTTTGCAAGAGCTTCGCTGGACATCCAGGTTGATAAGGACCGATAATAGTTGACAACGGTCGGATCGTGTTCGATAAGGTTGATAACGACTGATGAGGGTTGATAAGGGTTTATGCTGGTCGAATCAAGTTTCATGACATTTATAATGACACCAGGCTGCGTGGCGATTAGCAAGTGGCACAATGCTTCCGCATACTTACACAACTCCCAGGGGAGTTTCCGCGTGGTTTCTTTTTTTCAGTTCGGAAGTATAACTAAAATCATGCGTGCCTGTTAAGTGTACGCTAATCTCGCACGTTATACGCCAACGTAAGGGTGTGAAGGTTTGAGAAAGTGAAGCCGAAACCGCTGAACTACACCGGGTCAATTGTTGTAGGGCCTGCTGTGAGCCACACGATTGCTTAGCTGCGCAAATAGGTAATCGCTTGACAATACTTCTCGGAGCCCCGTCTTGTCGGGAATATTTACTCTCGTAAGGTGACTCTTACAATGTCCTCGTAGCGCAAGAAAACACTGGTCTGACAGTCGTTCGGACATGACTAACCTGATTCCGGGCTTTTAAATGCTGTCGCACCAAATCGCTTGGAAATACGAAGAAAACATACAGTGGGTTTGTTTCTCCACAAACTCGGTCGTACTGTGGAGAAACAAGCTTCTAGTTTATGGCAGCGGTATTTCCCGTACACAACTTTTCTATTATTATTGTGAACGCAATTATATGTACACTCCAGGCGCAATTACGCCGACGTCATCCGCGTCACCTTCGCTGTCGCCGCGATGTTCCGTGTGAAGTCCGAGTGCGATAATATCTCAGCCGGATGCCGTATGTTGCCGGTGCGAATGGAAGCGTGCCAGATTTATCTGAGAAGCCTGGTGGCTTAACCTCGATGGTTATGAAAAACGGCGCACAAGAATGCCTCAAGCAAGCACGTTTCGCTGTGTATTGTGTGTATTACATGGACAAACAGTTGCACGCAGGGTAACGTTTAACATCAACTCACCACTCTCCCATTGCACTAAATGCTGAAGAAATTAAACATTCACGGTTAACATCACCGCGTGCTATCGTCAGTCAAAGCAAACAGCAGAGAAAGCTTCGCTTACTCTGCTTCCCACACTGAGTCGGATCCGCATAATTTTATTGCGATTGCAAATATATGGACACTCCAGGCACATTTCCGCCGTCATCGTCGACGTGATGTTGCGTATAAAGTCCAAGTGCGATAACATCGTGGCCGTGCGTCGTATGGTGTGGGTAAGGTGAAAGGGTGAGAGGGTGAGCAGAGAATGGTTGCTCCGTCTCGCGTGCGCAAGGGAGGAAGGCGGGGAAAAATCGCTCCGCCTTCCATCGCGCACAAGGCCGCAGGGAAAGTGGGGGACGCTTTACTCCCGTGGCGGCTTTCTCGAGCGCGGCCACGCGGCCCCGATCGAGAAAGCGATCTGCGCTGGGTACAAAGTCTAGGCGGGCCGATGGCTGGGACCCTATAACGTAAAACTATTCCTATCTGTCTTCCTTCCAATCTCCTGATGTCCAATTTACGTAACCGCCAACGCAAGCATCGGGCGGTGACTCGCAGCGTTGTTTGAGAAGGCTATTGAAACGCTCTCCTATTTTATAGGAGGTCACTGTTGTTTGCTTTCAGAAGGAATAGCATAGCCTAACTTGACATATATTTCTTGCCTGATTGGCTGACCAAGGGCGAGGAGCACGCAGAAGTGGAGGCGGTAAGGTGGGGCCGGGCTAGCGCAGTGAAAGTAGATAACCTGATGAGGAGGGTGTTGCCGGCGTCTGAGTTTGCCCTGCTTCTTCGTAGTTATCTTTCGGTGTCTGCTAGAAAATCACGCAGGAGTGCAATGGAAACGTACCAATGCAGCTAAAACGAATCTTCAGTGAAGAAAATTTGACATAGCGATGTCGTTTACGTACCGAAAGGGCTCGACAACCATATAATGTCACGAAAAATTTTTAATATAGGCAAATAAATCCATTCTCCACGGCAGCTCCGACTAGCCAGTGCCAGAGCGATCGGCGGGTACCCAACTTCTATTCATGTCGGAACGGGGCAGTGTCCGGCTATTTTTACAAAAATTAAGTTTTGATCGGCGTAATAATGCATCTTTAGTGCGTACACGCCACTTTGACGCAGTTATTTTTCACGGTTTTTCGACGTGAGGTGACAGACAGGCGAAGTGGGCGCGGCCCGAAAACCTTTGACCAATTGCGGATGGCTGATGGTAAAAAGGTATAGAATCGAAAAATAATATTTTTCTGTTGTTCGTTCTCACATGCATAATTAGTGTGCACACGTCATATAAGAATGAGTAGCTCTCGCGGTTTTTTAACAGCGGAGCTGTTTAAGCCAAGCGTTAGTCCGTAACCTGCGAACAGAAATTGTGGGCCGATCCTGGCGGTAGTGCAGAAAGGGTCCAAGCGCAATGACACATACCTCTGTGAACTGGCGAAGCTGAGCCTGGTTAAGTCTAGCTAAGCATGGTTGGGACTACTTAAGCTTAGTCTGTCATCGATAGACAATCGATAGTTAACCAGTAGCTAATCGATAATCGATAAATGATCAATAAATCCCGGAAAATGCTGGGGATGACTTGGTAGTGCTTAGCCTAGCCCAAAAGCCCGGCCAAGCTAGGTGCCCATCAGCTCCGCTTTCTCTGTAGCATTGCGCCTCCCCTGCAAGCTACGGTAATATTTTTCCTTTACGTTGCGTGAAAGACAAGTAATGTTGGGAAATCATGGAGGCCTGATTGCAAAAATAGAATAGAAGCAGTTTGGAATAGCTTTTCGTTAAAGCACCCCTGATGCCTCCGTGTGCGATGTATTCTCGGCGCAATTAGTTCGCGTCGAAGCTAGAAGTAGCACGATGGACAATTCGCTCGCTGTTTCTGCCGCTCACCCCCACGCCATCGTTTTGACAGCGAGTGTCCGCGTTTATCGAGAGAGATGTGTTCGTGTGTGATTGTGCGCGCGTGACAACGTGCAGGTTAATTTAGTTAGTAAGCGAATGTTTACAGCAGTTTATGCAGCTGATAAAAGGACTAACCTTAGTTTGCACAGCTGTCTAATAAATTTGTGTCGCAATCAGTGATTCGCCTATCGGGCCAAATTGACCTTATTGTTGATATTATTGTAGTAAATATTATTATTACTTATTACGCTCAAGCCAGGCGCAATACACATGCAAGTTTCGAATACAGGCGCAGTTCTGTCTTATTGCGACTGAGTGCCGATATCTTTTTTCAAGCAAATGGGGCACAGCGTGTCGTTTACAAAAAGCAGCTTGGCGTCTGCCACTGCGTATACGGTGGCATAGACATGTTGCAAATCCGGTTTTCTATTGGATGGCGCCGATCAGCACGCAGAAAGATAATTTCGGGTGGTGGGTCGATTCCTTCTTGGAAAAATGGATATATTCTCTCGCGCAAGCCGTAGCTTTAAAAGTGAATCCAAAGTACAAGTGCCCAAAAATGGTGGTATTAGGTAGTGTGCGCTCTTTCCCGTCTCTTGTTGTTTTCTTCCTGTTTGTTTAGGGCAGCGTCTCAATACATTAAAATAACGTCACTGTCTCGTTCGACGGAAACACCTAAACATTCTTGCAGTAGGTAGAGGATTATAAACAGGGATAAGGTGCCTCAGAAAGGCTGGCCAACGTTTCGATAGGAGGACCTATCTTCGTCAAAGGCGGCCTCGTCATCCTCGGCGGGTTAGTTTTAAAGGGTTAGTGGAGTGACGTCACGTCGATGTCCGCTGTGGCTGTCTGTAAAGGGAGAAACTGAAAAGAAAATGAGCGCCGGCGCTTGACTGGCTAGGCGCGGTTTCTAAGACGAGGGGACAAGAGCGGGAGAGCGAGAAAGTGGCAAAAAAATTATGAAAAAAAAAACCGTCAGAGGGGGTTGGGGGAGCGAGAGGCGAGTGAGGGTTCGGAGGAGTCGTGGTCGGCGTGCGTTTGGGGTCCCTGAAGAGCCGGTCAGTGTGCAGGTCACAATACGAGTTGAAACTATGACTTGAGTAGCGTAGCATCAAGGCATCGGGTAATTTTGTGGTTGACAGGGAGCAGCTTGGTCCGTCAAGGGACGTTAGCCTCACTAGTTCGCCCTAGGCGTCGTCGCGGCGATATACAGAATTGGCGAGACCTTGTGTGGTCAAGGCGCCGAAAAAGGTATCCTGGCGTCTGGGATTTTGGACTGTCTCAGTGTGGATCTCGTGTGGAGAAAAAAAAAACAAAAAAAGGAAAAAAAAAGAAAACGCGCGTTTGAGAAGAAAAAAAAATAAAGAACGGCGCTGGAGGGTGACAGTGTAGAACAAATATTTTTAAACCTGGGGGGGAGACAGGTGTACCTGGAAAAGCGCTCGTATGGTTGATCAATGCGTAAAAGCATGAAGGACGATAATCAATTGAGTGGTAGGGGAGATGCAGGGAAGAACTGGAAATGGAAGAATAGGTGAGGTTGAGGGGAGAAAAAAAAAAACCCGGCACCGGTGAGTGACAGCGGAAGAAATATAATTTGAAACATGAACACTGAGGGGACAGGTGTACCTGGAAAAGCGTTCGTATGGTTTATCAATGAGTAAAAGCATGGAGGAGGATAATAAATTGAGTGGTAGGGGAGATGCAGTGAAGAACTGGAAATGGAAGAATAGGTGAGGTTGAGCATCGAGATTAGCTGGAGGTTTAACTTGTTTTGCGCGTTTGTTAATGGTATAACAATTTAAGGTTTATGTTACTGCTTTTAGCGATTCTAAGTTGCCACGTGATAAATTCATCCCCGTGGGGTGCAGGCATTTAAACTTGTGTATGAGGTATGATTCTGTATATTTTCTCTCGCGAGGTGAACGAAAATTTGTTTGTAGTATATAGAGTCTTGCTTCATCAAATATATGGCCGTGCTCATTGAAGTGGCTGGCTACTGCTTTAGGTAAATTGTGTTTTGTATCTGCGCGATGGCCGTTGAGTCTCGTGTGCATTTCTTGTCCAGTCTCACCTATGTATTGCTTGTTACAAGTGGCACATTCTAGACAGTAGACTACGTTGCTTGACGTGCAGGTGAAATTCGCAGTTACCTTGTGAATGTAATCTGACGCTGTACTTTTTACTGTAGTAGTAGATTGAATATGTTTGCATGTGGAACACCTGGAGCGGCCACAGGGACCGGATGTTGGCTTCGTCTTTGTCCTTAGTTTGGCGTGTACAAGAATGTCCTTGAAATTACTGTTCCGTCTGTAGGCTACTCTGGGCGGGTCGGGAAAGATCTTATTAAGTTTCTGGTTGCTGGTGAGAATTGGGTGGTATTTCCTGAGGATATTGTTCACGTTGGGGAGTGCGTTTGAGAATTTAGTAGTAAGAAGAGGCGTTGTTGTCCTTGTGATCTTAGGGCGGGGTTTGAGGACCTTGGCTCGATCAAGCTTGGTTGCAGCGGTGTAGGCTTTCTGAAGGGCAGTGTTCGGGTAGTTCCTGCTTGATAGGGTTTCCTTAAGGTGATCGAGTCTGTCTATGTAGTCATGGTTTTCAACGCAAATGCGACGAAGTCGTGTGGCTTGGCCTTTAAAGATACCTTGTTTGCAATGTCTGGGATGGTGGCTTGTATAGTCTAGGTACTGTTGTTTATCAAAAGGTTTTCTATACAGCGTTGTCTTTAGTGTCCCATTATCAATATATATTGTTGTGTCCAGAAAGTTTATGCGCTCATTTGAAGATTCCGATGTGAATTTTATTGTTGTGTGAAAAGAATTTAGGAAAGTTACAAATTTATCTAAACTTTCCTGACCATGTTCCCATATTATGAATATATCGTCTATGTATCGTAGGTATGTGTGGGGCTTGTGCGTGCAACGAGATAGGAAATCCGTTTCTAGAGTACCCATAAATATGTTGGCGTAGGTTGGTGCAAAAGGTGTGCCCATACTTGTCCCATGTATTTGTAGATAGTAATTTTCCTCAAATTCGAAGTAATTACATGTCAGAACTAGTTCAAGAAGAGACAAGTATACTTCAATAGAGTGTTGTGCATTGTGTTTGGACAGCATTTCTTTTATCGAGTTTAAACCATCAGGGATTGGAATGTTGGTGTACAGGGCCGTGACGTCTAGTGTTGCGAGAATTATGTTTTGCGGTAGTGTGCCTTTTGTATTAATGTCCTCTATAATTCTGAGTAGATGGGGGGTATCTTGTACAAATGACGCAAGTGTTTTCGGAAAGTCACCAAGGAAGTGGTTAAGAAATGTGGAGAGGCTTTGAAATGAAATTATGGGGTTTTACGTGCCAAAACCACGATCTGATTATGAGGCACGCCGTAGTGGGGGACTCCGGAAATTTGGACCACCTGGGGTTCTTTAACGTGCACCTAAATCTAAGTACACGGGTGTTTTTTTCGCATTTCGCCCCCATCGAAATGCGGCCGCCGTGGCCGGGATTCGATCCCGCGACCTCGTGCTCAGCAGCCCAACACCATAGCCACTGAGCAACCACGGCGGGAATGGAGAGGCTTTCTGTCGGGGTATTGTTGTTCGATACTATCGGACGCCCTGGGATATTAGCGGTGTGAAGTTCAGTGGGTGGAATTTTATGAATTTTCGGAAGGAGGTAGAAGCGTCCTGCAGCTTTGTTGCTTGGTTTAAGAAATTTGAATTCTGACGGTGTTATCAATTCATCATCCAAAAGTGATTTCAGCCTGTTGGTAATTTTCAGTGTGTATGGTAACGTCGGATCATTGTCTAGCTTACGGTAATGTTCAGGGTTGTTTAGCTGTCTGTAAGCCTCGTGCTTGTACCTATCTATCGGCCAAATAACTATACTTCCACCCTTATCTGCTTCCTTAATGACAATGTCGTTCCGGCAACTAAGATTTGAAATTATATGATTCTCTGATGAAGTTATGTTTTTAGGTCGCTTAGCTGTCTTGGATTGGCTTATAATTTCTTTAGTAACAGTTTTGAGGTATAGGTCGAGTTCTATGGCTTGTTCTGGTTCAGGAGTCCAAGTAGATTGGGCTCTAAGTGGGGTCGTCCCGGTGTCTGGTGCGTTGTTATCGGCGAAAAAATGTCTTATCCGCATTCGTCGGGAAAATTCCGAAAGATCCTTGTGAAGCTAGGATCTTCACAACAGGCTGAAATCACTTTTGGATGATGAATTGATAACACCGTCAGAATTCAAATTTCTTAAACCAAGCAACAAAGCTGCAGGACGCTTCTACCTCCTTCCGAAAATTCATAAAATTCCACCCACTGAACTTCACACCGCTAATATCCCAGGGCGTCCGATAGTATCGAACAACAACACCCCGACAGAAAGCCTCTCCACATTTCTTAACCACTTCCTTGGTGACTTTCCGAAAACACTTGCGTCATTTGTACAAGATACCCCCCATCTACTCAGAATTATAGAGGACATTAATACAAAAGGCACACTACCGCAAAACATAATTCTCGCAACACTAGACGTCACGGCCCTGTACACCAACATTCCAATCCCTGATGGTTTAAACTATATAAAAGAAATGCTGTCCAAACACAATGCACAACACTCTATTGAAGTATACTTGTCTCTTCTTGAACTAGTTCTGACATGTAATTACTTCGAATTTGAGGAAAATTACTATCTACAAATACATGGGACAAGTATGGGCACACCTTTTGCACCAACCTACGCCAACATATTTATGGGTACTCTAGAAACGGATTTCCTATCTCGTTGCACGCACAAGCCCCACACATACCTACGATACATAGACGATATATTCATAATATGGGAACATGGTCAGGAAAGTTTAGATAAATTTGTAACTTTCCTAAATTCTTTTCACACAACAATAAAATTCACATCGGAATCTTCAAATGAGCGCATAAACTTTCTGGACACAACAATATATATTGATAATGGGACACTAAAGACAACGCTGTATAGAAAACCTTTTGATAAACAACAGTACCTAGACTATACAAGCCACCATCCCAGACATTGCAAACAAGGTATCTTTAAAGGCCAAGCCACACGACTTCGTCGCATTTGCGTTGAAAACCATGACTACATAGACAGACTCGATCACCTTAAGGAAACCCTATCAAGCAGGAACTACCCGAACACTGCCCTTCAGAAAGCCTACACCGCTGCAACCAAGCTTGATCGAGCCAAGGTCCTCAAACCCCGCCCTAAGATCACAAGGACAACAACGCCTCTTCTTACTACTAAATTCTCAAACGCACTCCCCAACGTGAACAATATCCTCAGGAAATACCACCCAATTCTCACCAGCAACCAGAAACTTAATAAGATCTTTCCCGACCCGCCCAGAGTAGCCTACAGACGGAACAGTAATTTCAAGGACATTCTTGTACACGCCAAACTAAGGACAAAGACGAAGCCAACATCCGGTCCCTGTGGCCGCTCCAGGTGTTCCACATGCAAACATATTCAATCTACTACTACAGTAAAAAGTACAGCGTCAGATTACATTCACAAGGTAACTGCGAATTTCACCTGCACGTCAAGCAACGTAGTCTACTGTCTAGAATGTGCCACTTGTAACAAGCAATACATAGGTGAGACTGGACAAGAAATGCACACGAGACTCAACGGCCATCGCGCAGATACAAAACACAATTTACCTAAAGCAGTAGCCAGCCACTTCAATGAGCACGGCCATATATTTGATTAAGCAAGACTCTATATACTACAAACAAATTTTCGTTCACCTCGCGAGAGAAAATCATACCTCATACACAAGTTTAAATGCCTGCACCCAACGGGGATCAATTTATCACGTGGCAACTTAGAATCGCTAAAAGCAGTAACATAAACCTTAAATTGTTATACCATTAACAAAGGCGCAAAACAAGTTAAACCTCCAGCTAATATCGATGCTCAACCTCACCTATTCTTCCATTTCCAGTTCTTCCCTGCATCTCCCCTACACACCAATTTATTATCCTCCTCCATGCTTTTACGCATTCATCAACCATACGAGCGCTTTTCCAGGTACACCTGTCTCCCCCCCCCCTCATGTTTATAACTCTAATTATATTTCTTCTCCACTGTCACCCTCCTGTGCCGTGTTTTTTTTTTCTACACACAAGATCCACACCGAGACAGTCCAAAATCCCAGACACCAGGATACCTTTTTCCGCGCCTTGACCACACAGGGTCTCGCCAATTCTGTATACCGCCGTGACGACGCCTACGGAGAACTACTGCGGCTAACGTGCCTTGACGGACCAAGCTGCTCCCTGTCAACCATAAAATTACCCGATGTCTTGATGCTACGCCACTCAAGTCCTGCTTTCAACTCGTATTGTTACCGTTGTATGTATGCCGCTTTCTCGCTCTCCCGCTCTTGTCCCCTCGTCTTAGAAACCGCGCCTAGCCAGTCAAGCGCCACGGCTCATTTTCTGTTCAGTCTCTCCCTTTACAGCCAGCCTCAGCCGACATCGACGTGACGTCACTCCACTAACCCTTTAAAACTAACCCGCCGAGGATGACGAGGCCGCCTTTGACGAAGATAGGTCCTCCTATCGAAACGTTGGCCAGCCTTTCTGAGGCACCTTATCCCTGTTTATAATCCTTATTCCTTGTGTGCTACTCCATTAGTCAGCCACCTTTTTTGATTTTGGATTTAGCAATCTTACATGATAATTTCCATGCCCCAGAAGCTTGTCGCTTTCGAGAAACTACAAAAAATAATTATTTTCATTGTGTTATAAAGTACCCCATTAAAGAAGAAACAAAACCACTCTACTGTGAGAAAAGGCTCAGTAAGCCAGAAGCGAATGACGGGTGAAGACGCCACCTTCATTTTCCCGCAATATCACTATCTTTTTGCCTCCACCATCTCGCCATGACGTCGCGGATTTCATTGCCGTCTTCGCGATCCTAAGCTACTTTTCATCGTTAAAGATGAACTACATTGTATTCTAAAAGAGCCCAAGATTGCAATGAGCAAGTTTTAATAACTTTCACCAAGCGCCCCCTAGAACGGCCAAAATACAGAAAACATACTTCGAAATCTGTGATTTCACACTGACGTGCCCGCCCTGGGGATCCGGCGCAAAATTTAAAAAAAAACGAAACTTCGACCTTTGCTTTCTCTGCAAATAATCGACTTATTGCCACCCATTCAATGGCAATGGAGTTTTCAAGGTATGCTTAATCAATCTAAACTCATTTCAGATGAGGCAGGACTCAAAAGCGGATACCCTTCTCAAACCAAGCCCAACTGGCGCAGTAACGGGAGAAAAAAAACCCCGCAAAACTAACAGGAACATCATTCAATCATTTTAGCTATTTGGCTTATCGGTCATGGTAATATGCTTGCAATTCCCACTTCTTTAATCTGTGCGGCATTTGTAGTTTTTCTATTCCTAAGTCAAGCTCACAATGCTCCGAAGCGCATGCACATGGAATTCCTCGTGAAACATGCAATGCACACACCCTTATTGTATTTTGCCTACGCATCACCCCTAACATGGTCATTACTTCCACCAAACATAAATGCCGTATAGACTCGTGTGAGGGCCGCACTTTTTTTTACAATTTTGACAAGGTGCAGCGCTTAAACGGTACCTAATCTTTTGCTAAAAGATGTCTTAGTTTCGCCTGAAAGGCGACGCATCGATTGCGATAGTAACTTAGTAGACAATTTTGCGCAGTAAGGATATTAGATTTACAGGCTGTATAAACTTGTAAACATTAGCTTACTATCTAAATTATTAAGCACCGTGTCACGCGCGCGCAGGTAAACATGAACACATCTCGCTCGATGGTCACGCCAAGTTGCTGTAAACACGCTGTAGTGAACAAGCGCGGCAGCAGCAGAGAGCGAATTGACCTACGTGCTGTCTCTCCGTTCAACGCGAACTAAACGTCGAAAGCACAGCGCATACGAACCTACCCACACTCGGTGTGGTGTACTTTGTCCACATCGCAGATCGCTTCGAAGGTGAGGGCCGCGCGGGCGCGCACATTGTGCACGGCGCTGATCGCTTTCAAGATGCGGCGCCGGCGCGGCCGCACCGTAAGGACCAGCCGGCAGAATATAACGCTCCCCCCCCCCCCGCACCTCCCCTCCCATGCCACGCGCGCGATAGAATTCAGCGCGCTTCCGCCCCGCCTTCCTCCCTCGCACGCGCGAGATTCAGCCGCGATCGTCGGCCGACCCTGGCAAGCTTTTACTCGCACAGCCGCGATCGTCGGCTGTACCTGGCAAGCTTTTACTCGCACATACAGCGTACGGTGCGGGGCAACGATGTTATCGTGTTTGGTTTGGTACTTATATATGGAACAACACGGCAACGGCAGAAATGCTCTTGGAGTCTGCATATAATTGCTATCGCAATAAAATGGTGCTGCTGCAGCCGGCGACTTGTGCTCACCCCGAATCCCCAAATGTACCATGGCACCAGAAGTCAAACAGAAGCTCTCGCCACCTAGTAGCGGCACGCGGAAGTACGAAGCGCGCGAAAATTCGCCGACACGCGCGCGCGGCATAGAAGCACCGAACACGAATGATTCTCCGTTGGAAATCTTTTTCAGAATTTTAGACTGCCAAGGAGGTCCGGCCTTTACACGGGTGCGGCCCTTACATGAGTCTATACGGTAAGTTGCCTCGTATAGGTCGCCGTGGACACAGGAGAAACGTACTGCGAACTTCGTATAATGCACAGGAAGAAATACGACCATTTAGCGATTATTTGTGTCGCTTCTAAGCAAGACACGCGAAAGTTTAGCAAGATATTACACTAAAATTCTCCTATTTTCACCCAGCTTGAGCTTGTTGTATTTTAACGTTGTTTTAGGACACTGGGAAACATTGCGGATAAAAGCAGTTTGACACCTGGGAATGCTTGAATAAGTAATTCTTTACAAAGACTGTAAATATTCTACTCAAGATCAACATTTATATTTCGTCACTCACGACAGGCTTCCTACTTCAACGAAATATTACCAATGTGCTGCTGATTATTTACCAATGAGGTAGGGAAAACCAAGGGCGCTATTACGTAAAATGATTCCAAACTGTTTTGATTCCAATTTCTGCAATCAGCCTCCACGATTGGTCAAAACATTTTCGGGCCACACCCAACTTCGCCTGTCTGTCACGCGACGTCACGGAAACCCCGATAGCTCCCCATCTGATATAACGAGTACACACTGATTATGCATGATTAAACCGCAGAAAAGAAAAATAATCATTCCTGATTCGACGCCTTTTCACCATTAGCCCTCTGCTACTGGTCCAATCTTTTCTGGCTACGCCCCCTTCGCCTGTCTGTCACGCGACGTCAGAAAACCGCGAAAACTCACCACGTCAAAGTGACGTGTACGCGAAAAAAATGCATTAATATGACGAACAAAACTGACATTTTTTCCGAATAGCTACAGACTGCCCCGTTCCGAAATGAATAGAAGATGGCTGCCCGCCGATCGCTCAGGCCGTCGCTACTCGCACCTGCCGGTGAGCATGTATTTATTTGCGCATGATAAACCTTTTTGCGTGGCAGTAAAACTTTATCGAGCCCTTTCGGCATGCATTCGACATCGCTCTGGCAACTCTTCCTTGCTGAGGATCCGTTTTAGCGGCATTCTTATCCTTCCGTTGCACGCCGCCGCGATTTTCGACCAGCCACCGCAAGCTAAGTAAGGCGAAGCAGACCAATAGGATAAGCCGGCCCCACCCTCTTCATGCGGTTATTTATTATTGCGATAGCAATTATATGAACACTTCAACCGGATTTCTGCCGTCGCCGTCGTCGTCGTCGTGAGGTTCCCTATAGATAAAATCTTCGCCGCGCGCCGTATGCCCGAGCGGAAGCGTGCGGGGACGCGCGCTATCACGGAGAACGAACGCACTCAATCACCCACGCGCAAGCAAGGAAGCGGGAAGCCAGCGCCCGAAGGAGCGCGGGGGAGGGGGGGGGGGGCACTTTCTACTCTGCCAACAACCGCGCTCGTCGCTCGCTCGCCCGCACAGTCTCTTATCTCCACACGGCTCTGACCTTTATGCGCCGTGCATTCGCCGCTCAGTTTCCGTTGAAGCGATAGACCGCACGTACCTTCGCCCGCTGCGCGGCGTATGCGCTCGCTGCCAGCGTTTTGACAGTCGTTGGCTGGAGTCATTGAGTGTGATCTATTCATGTTTGTTTGTGCGCGCTCACACCACGCTTGTTCATTCAGTTAGTAATAGTCGGGCCACATTTTCCAACGCACGCTACACATGCAATGCTGCCCAGATCGGCAGTGTAGCACTACAGGTGTGTCCCTTCGCACGCGCTGCCCACGGTAAGCGCTTCTCATCAAAACCACCGTTTCACACGCGCCTTCTCGTGGTCATCGAGTCTACTTACGCCGCAGCACACCTGCTTACTTAATCAGCTTATGTTTACTACAATTCATATTGCTACCAAAGCCGCTCACCTTACTTCGTATGACATTGCTGTGTTGCTATCGCATTCATTGCTTCGACCTTAGGGCGAAACTGTGACATTTTTTTTTTCACTGTGCTGGCTAGGCCCCATCGAAACCCTCTCCACTAGAACATGCTCCTCGCCTCTTGCAAGCCAATTAGATAAGAAAAACCGCTGAGTGTAGACAATGTTATTGGTTTTGAAAGCGAACAAAGGTTACCTCCTATAAACGAGGAGAGTGTTTGATTGGGTTGTTCAGACAATGCTGCGGGTCACGCGCCGATGCTTGCGTCGGTAGTTACGTAAATTTGACATCAGGACTTTCGAATCAAAACAGTTTGGAATCATTTTACGTTATAGCGCCCCAACTACACGCTTCTTATAATGCACGAAAATTGAGAGAAAACGAAACCTCCGCAACTATTTTCAAAGCTGACATTTAACTCAGACACTTGCAATTTTCGGTACGCGCCCTCCATAAAGAGCCCCCGTTTTTCTAAATATGAAATTGCTGCCGTTATTGATCGACCTAGAGAAGCGGTAAAGCACGGTGTTTCTTATAACGCCAATAAAGAAGCCGTAAAAGAGGGTTTAACAAATTTCGTTTAAGTTCTAATCAAACAACACACTTCAAAATTTGCTTGCGTATCACGCAAACGTTTCTAACATTAGCTCAAAATATCAGCATGATGAGTGACCCAATTTTTTCGGAAGTACCACGAAAACAGGGCGGTTTAATGAGCTCATGTAGTCGCAATAACAGCTTCGTTGTAAAACACACTTACGTACCCTAGAACATCAGTGACTCCTTGGGCGCGTTAAGTTAGCGCGCTCCGAGCTCCAAAGGAGCACGCTCGAGTGCGCTCAAGTGCGACGCCTTCGGAGCTTAACTTAACGTCCCTTTCCGGAATCCGTAGGAGGCGCGCGCTCTCGCGCACCGTTTACAGGGTGGAGCGCGTAGAGCACGCTTCGTTATTATGCACCGGAAGTTGCTTTTTAGCCGTTAAGTTTAAAAGAGCGCACTCTGCTGGCTAGAGCGCGCTCGAGTGCCTTAACTTAACGCGGCCCTTGATTCCTTTAACTGAATTTTTGCGAAGAGCATTAG
Source organism: Dermacentor silvarum (assembly GCF_013339745.2). Taxonomy (NCBI): domain Eukaryota; kingdom Metazoa; phylum Arthropoda; class Arachnida; order Ixodida; family Ixodidae; genus Dermacentor; species Dermacentor silvarum. Next base: position 169,250,701 of record NC_051157.2, read on the forward strand.
CACGGCGTTCTATCTGCGCATTTTCCGGCAGCTTTTTAAAGACTATAGTCTTTCTTGGGCTACCTAAACGCGAAAAACTTTGTCTGTCTGTCACTCGATTCAACCGCCTGGCCAAAACCAAGCAAGAGGAGAGGAGTTGCAGAGAGAGAACGAGAGACAGACAGAGCGCGAGAGTAATAAATAAATAAAATAAACTTTCTTGGCGAGGCGGGATTCGAACCCGGGTACCCACGGTGCGAAGGCGAGCGTCATAACCACTAGGTATTCACCCACGCTTGTAGAACATGCATTTATGGGAACCATATGATTGCGTTGCAGCAACGATTGTAGCAGAACTTGGTACGGGCGAGAGAAAGAGAAAATGGGAGTGAGACCGAGAGAGAGACAATTAAGAAAGAGAGAGAGAAAGACAGAGAGAAACAGAAAAAAAAGAAAAAAAGTTTTAACGCTGCAAATGAAAAAATCAACGCGGTAGAACCGGTGTCGAAGAGACGCTACGCGTTTGTTTTTATAAAAACAAGCCGACTCAAGCCGCAGTTCTGTAGCCGGCTTTAAGCCAACAGCAATAAAAGGTCCCAATATATGCCGCGAGAACAGCGCTAACGCGCGAAATTTGAATTGAATGAAACGCTGCAAAATAAAAAAAATAAACGCATTGGAAATGGTGTCGAAGAGACGCTATGCGCTAAAAACAAGCCGACAGAAGCCGCGGCTCTGTAGGCGGCTTAAAGCCAACAGTAATAAAAGGTCTGGGCAGGTAGCGCGAGAGCAGGGCGAACGCGGGAAACTTGAATTGAATTCACCAAGACCTCCTTTACATCCATCATGGGACGAGTGAGAGTGGAAGGGAAGAGCGTGAGGAGTGGGAGGTGCGAGAAGAGAGGGTGTTACGTATCAGGGGCGGCAGAAGACTACCTATCGTGTTTCGACACCAGACGTATGGCTATTTTTTTTTGTCGAGTTACTGCTCCAGCTCTTGCTGTCGTTCTTTACAAGGACGCCCGACTTCGTTCCTTTCGGTATTCTGCCTTTTCGGCCTCGGTTTTGGATTGAGATTTCGTCTATACGGCTATCCAGCCTCCGCGCCAATGGCAAGTGTCTTCATTTTCCCGGTGACATATCGAATCGCCTTTCCTTTTATTCTCCTCTCTTGCTACACCCCGAGCCCTTTCCTTTCCTTCCTACAGTGCATCGTTCACCGTAGTCTGGTGAATACGCTGAGCCGTATTGACGGATACGTCCTGGCCATTTACTAGCTTCTAAAGTCAGCCGCAGTAGAAGGTCAACGTCAAGTTCTGGTAAAAGTGCTCCGCTAGAATTTCATTCAAGGGCTAGTTTGTTTTCGTTTGAACACGCAGCCGTGCGATTCTTTGTATTTTGCGAGAATATTTAAACGTTCTAGTGAACGGCGGACATGTTAAGAATATTCTTTAGCTGAAATCATTTGTAAACCTTGTTCGCAATAAAACGACGTTTGAAAAAACCGCCGGCAGATCCCACGCCCTGTGGGAATCGATGTTATGCGAAGCAGTGTGCGGGCAGCCTACCATGTTAACGAAACGACCATGAGAGCACCAAGACGGGCGGCTCTCTTATGACCTACTATGACACGCATGTCATGACATTCATGTCATGAGTCCTCAGGAGTCCCTTTAGCTACACCTAAGAGACCTTAGGGCAAAAGCCTTAGTTATGCACATGACTATGACTTCTACCAGAATCCTGTAGTCTTTCCATCGCCTAGTACCGACATCCGAACCCATTTCAGTGAATTTTGAGTGTTAATCTCTTTTTCGCTGAGTCATTGTAATTTTTTCTCAGTCACGATCATAACTATGACTTCGACCACCAACCTCAGCCTCTCCTTCCAGTAGTACCCCATCCGAACCTATTGCGTGGGTTTTTGAAGTCTTTTTTTTTCGCTGATTCATTGTCATTTTTGCTGAGTCATGCTCATGACTATGACTTCTACCATCACGCTTTATTGTTTCCTTCACTTAGTGCCCACGTCCGAACCCATTCCAGTAGGCAATATTTTTTCGCTGAGTCATTGTTATTTGGCGGAGTCATGCTCATGACTACGATTCCTTCCCTTAGTACCAAAGTCTGAACCTATTTCAGTGGTTTTGAGTGCAATACATTTTTCGCTGATTTATAGTAATTTTTGCAGAGGCGTGCTCATGACTATGACATCTACCATCATGCTTTAGTGTTTCCTTCACTTTGTGCACACGTCAGAACCCATTTCAGTGGCTTTTGATGTGAACTTTTTTTGCTGAGTCATTGTCATTTTTGCTGATTCATGCTCATGACTATGACTTTTACCGGGATCCTTTAGTGTTTCCTTCACTTAGTACCCATGTCAGAACCAATTTCAGTGGTGTTTGAGTCTTATTTTTTCGCTGATTCATTGTCATTTTTGCTGAGTCATGCTCATGACTATGACTTCTGCCATCACGCTTTATTGTTTCCTTCACTTAGTGCCCACGTCCGAACCCATTCCAGTGGCAACATCTTTTGCTGAGTCATTGTTATTTGGCGGAGTCATGCTCATGACTATGACTTCTACCAGCATCCTTTAGTGTTTCCTTCCCTTAGTACCAAAGTCGGAACCTATTTCAGTGGTTTTGAGTGCAATACATTTTTCGTTGATTTATAGTCATTTTTGCTGAGGCGTGCTCATGACTATGACATCTACCATCATGCTTTAGTGTTTCCTTCACTTAGTGCACACGTCAGAACCCATTTCAGTGGCTTTTGATGGGAACTTTTTTCGCTGAGTCACTGTCTTTCGTGCTGAGTCATGCTCATGACTATGACTTTTACCAGGATCCTTTAGTGTTTCCACTTAGTACCCATGTCCGAACCAATTTCAGTGGTTTTTGAGTGTTAATGTTTTTTCGCTGATTCATTGTCATTTTTGCTGAGTCATGCTCATGACTATGACTTCTACCATCACGCTTTATTGTTTCCTTCACTCAGTGGCCACGTCCGAACCCATTCCAGTGGCAATATTTTTTCGCTGAGTCATTGTTATTTGGCGGAGTCATGCTCATGACTATCACTTCAACCAGCATCCTTTAGTGTTTCCTTCCTTTAGTACCAAAGTCGGAACCTTTTCAGTGGTTTTGAGTGCAATACATTTTTCGCTGATTTATAGTCATTTTTGCAGAGTTAACAAAATGATCATGAGAGCACGAAGTCGTAGGCGGCTAGAGAGATAGATAGATACTGTCAAAGTAGCAAATGCTCGCCAAGAAATGCTTTGCACTTATAAAATGGCAGCGGTTCAGCAAAAACGGCAATTACAGGAGTTGTTTTTGTCAGAGGTGATGGCCTTCCTAATCAAGGGGTAGTGGTATGGGCCATCAATATATTTTGATAAGTATACTTACTCGTAATATGCCCCACCTAAATGAATGAAATGTGAAAAAACGCAGTTAAACGGAACACTTCATCGCACATGGAAAAAATTCAGCAGGAACAGTTGAGACTGCTTACGCATGGGAATGCGAGAGTATTGTAATCCCTTAGGTGAAATGTTTTAGTTAATTAGATGTCTGTTTTCTACATGCATTAAAGTTATTTATGCTGAACCTGAGTGCGTGTTTACGTATACATTGTCCACAGACCGGAAACAATCGGACCATTTGCCACAGAACGGGTAATTAGGTGTGCTACCGTGGGCGACCACGTTTCACAGCGGCCACTGAGGATGACGCTTCGGAGAGAATCCTAGTAAAGAAAGCAACTATGAAATCCGAAAAGCAAGTGACACGTGGGAGGCAGTAACAGAAGCAGTGACGGAAGCCGTGACGTTACGTGTACAATGACGCAAGCACTATAGGCACAACTTTAGTCAACCGCGGGCGTGTAGCCACCGCCGTAGTGCCGGGGAAGCGTACTCGTCTCGCACCCCGGAGGCCCGGGTTTGAATCCCACCCAGACCGAAATGTCCTCTCGCAAAGCTGCAATGAGTTTCTGCAATGTTCGAGAAACGCCTCCAGACTTTACTTTTTACCTGCTTGATTGCTAGTAACTACCAACTCTTTTCGATTTGATGCGACCTTTTTTATGTTTGCTACAAAGAAGCCTACGATGCCAAGCTGTGCCCGTTGTCTACTACGCACTACGCAGGAGCCCTTTTCCTACTCTGGCTATTGCGCATCGTTCCGAGCATGCAGGTCCCTGTGTTCCACTGGCGCTATTAGGTAATCATCGTGCGAACAGACAAACGGATCAACCATCGAATACGTTCTATCCTAGCCATTCCTCCTCGCAGTAAAGAAACTTGGCTCCCAACCTCGCTTCGTCTTTCGTCTTCACTGCATAGCATGCCGCGATGCCGCCACACATAAAAATACGCAGCACATTTGGGCGACTGGGCGAACACTAAAGCGTCACGAGTTTCGTCACAGTTGGCCTACTAGTGGTGTCAGCCCCATCTGTCCTGCTATTAGTAACGTTCGCCGCTCAGTGCCGTAGCCGTTTACTCAATCGCAATAGACCGCCGTTAGCTGCAGAATTTCGACCTTCGGTCCAGCGACGTTACGGGGCGTTGGCTTACATTAATTAATGTACTTACTTGTTCCGTATGCGGCCTGTCCCCCTATGGCTCAAAATAGGAGAAACAAAAAGAACGAATGCGCCATTCCAATGTTATTTTTCTGAAATAAAATGTTCATTGAAACAAGATCGAAGCATGCAAAGAGAATAACAGAAACAGTTTAGCATTTGCTATTTATGGCAATAAACAAGATTGTTCTAGCACACATTATTGCATGCTTGCATACATTTGTGTATCTGCGTGGTGTGTGTGTGTGTGTGTGTGTGAACCAGCCGGCACAAAGGATATGCCAGCTAATGCCGAAATTCTGGTAGTTTCACTAACGTCACGGCGGTGGAAATGAGGAAGCTAACTCGTCCTTGTACATTTCTTTAGCCTTGTCAGCACAATGTGCCTAACAAAGTGGTCCGTTGCACCTACATGTCGCGCTGCCCACATCGCATCCATTGAGCAATAACCCCCCCCCCCCCCCCACAAGCTGTCACCGGCGCCAGTTTCCACCTCATGCCTGCAGACGACTGGTATAGCGACCGTTTAAAAGAGACCTGTTTCGAAAACCGAAACACAGAAGCGATGTCCAGATTCTGTGAATAAATCGTCGCCGCGTGCACTTATGTCGACGACAGCGGCCTAGACATCGGTATCGCTAGACACCTGTTCGCTACGTGATGGACCTCTGCCATGCCAGAATAAATCCACTAGCATTGAGGGCGTCGGTGTGTTATGGCAGAGCTGTCACGGGTCAAATGTTGAGGTTCTGCAACCGAAGCCGTGCATTTACTACAAGGACCACTCAAGGACCACACCGCATCACAAGGTGAACTTGCTTCTTCCAGTAACAATGTAAACTTAATACAGGAACAACTCCTTGCATCATATTGTCGCTTTTAAAGGCTATCAAGGTATAGGACCAAACAAAGATAACAATATCGTGTTGATATGAACAGCGTGATGACAGAACGGCCATCGAGAAAGAACAGGGCCATTTCATATTCTTCACAGCATCTCCCAGGCCACTGGCAGATCTCTTCACATCTTCGAGCATATCTCACCAATGTAATGTGTTGCCAATGCCGTACGCGTATCGTATTTTCTAGCGCTTTGTCCCTACCCTCTCAAAAAATTTTACCAACTCCCTGATGCCATTTACTAGATGATACGTGATCACAATATACAATTATCAGTGATAAAAAGTGCCTGGACGTTCTGATTTTCGTATGGAAACATGCCTCGTCATAGTACAGCAACGGTTAAAGGCGGAACCATTGATTTCGACTTTGTTGAGGCTATCTTTGGGTAACATTCGTGCTCTAAACGGCTTTATTAGAGTTCGGAGCAGCGCAGCGGCGACAGTCAAAACGAGACACGGCTTTCAAGCACGAGCGCCGTTGCCGAGCAAAAGCGCTGGACCCACTCGCGTCAGAACCCACTAGAGCTGGACACACTAGCTTCTCGCTTCGCTACAATTACCCCGGGAGTGATAAGGGAGCCATCCGGCGACCTAACAGCTCATCAGGATGACAGGGTCGTAGTATGGCTTGAGGCGGTCGACATGGACAATGTCTCGTCCACTACGGCGCTGGTCCGAAGACGGTTCAACTGCTTCGATGACATAATTCACGGGATATGCGCGTTCGACGACGCGGTAAGGGCCTTCATACTTCGGGAGTAGTTTTGATGAGAGGCCAGGGGCGCTTAATGGGACAGAGCCACCCAAGCGCGCCACGAAGCAAGGTGACCGCGGAAGTGGAGTCGCCGCGAGTGCTCTTCTGGCACTCTTGGTCGTTGGAAGTAAAGACACTTGCGAGGTCGCGGCATTCTTCAGCATGCCTTGTTGTGACAGAAATAGGTGAGCGCTCGGATGCACCCGGCCGGTAAGGTAAAGTTGTGTCTATGGTATGCGACGGATGTCGACCGTACCGAACGAAAAAGAGCGAAAAGCCAGTGGTGCTCTGAGTAGCAGTGTTGTATGCGTAGGTGACGAATGGCAGAATGGCGTCCCAGTTCATGTGGTCGGAGGTGGACGTACATTGAAAGCATGTCGCCGAGCGTGCGGTTGAAGCGTTTTGTGACGCCATTGGTTTGGGGGTGGTACGTCGTGGTTGTGCGATGAATAACGTGGCACTCTTTAAAAATGGCTTCAAACACTTCCGACAGGAAGACACGTCCGCGATCACTGAGCAATTCCTGGGGTGGATCATGCCGCAGGATGAATCGGCGAAGCAGGAATGAGGTAACATCGCGCGCTGTAGCTGCTGGGAGAGCGGCGGTTTTGGCGTATCGTGTCAGGTGATCTAGTGCTACAATGGCCCAGCAGTTACCAGCCGACGTCAAGGGAAGTGACCCATACAAATCAATTCCAACGCGCCCGAATTGCCGGGTAGGGCAGGGTAGAGGCTGCAGACCAGCTGGCGAAAGTTGGGGTGAAGATTTCCGGCGCTGGCAGTCGGGGCATGAGCGAACGAACTTTTCAACGTAGTTGTACATTGCTCGCCAGTAGTAGCGTTGTAGGAGGCGCTGATAGGTTTTGAAAACTCCCGAGTGTGCGCACTGTGGATCGGCATGAAAAGGTGCGCATATTTCGGAGCGCAGACTGCGAGGAACTACTAACAATCCCTGGTGGCCGTCTGCGGTGTAAATGCATCGGTGAAGCAGGTTGTCGCGAACAGCGAAATGGCGAGCCTGATGACGTAACTAGCGAGTGGTTGACTGCGGTGATGGGTGAGCAAGCAAGTCTATAATCGAGGCAATGCACGGGTCCTTGAGCTGCTCGGAAGTGATAGTCTCACGGTCGATTGAAGAAACAGCGAACTGGGATAGTGAGCAGCAGGCATTGTCGTCAGGCAAGGGAGAGCGTGATAGGGCGTCGGCGTCAGAATGTTGGCGTCCGTTGCGGTACAGCACGCGGCTATCATAGTCTGCAGACGAAGTGCCCAGCCGGCAAGACGACCTGAAGGATCCTTCAATGATGACAGCCAACATAGAGCATGGTGGTGCGTGACGACATCAAATGGGCGGCCATACAAATAAGGCCGGAACTTAGTAAGAGCCCAGATGATCGCCAGACATCCTTTTTCCGTGACAGAGTAATTGGTCTCGGCTTTCGTAAGGGTGCGACTGGCATAGGCCACGACATAATCAGGAAAGCCAGGTTTGCGCTGCGCAAGGACAGCGCCGAGGCCAACACCGCTGGCATCTGTGTGTACCTCTGTAGGGGCTGTCGGGACGTAGTGGAGCAAAATTGGGGGAGTCGTCAGCAAACGACGGAGATATGCGAACGCTTCCTCGCACTCTGACGACCAGGAATGAAGGGGTCCTTTGCTTCCAAGGAGCTTCGTCAGAGGTGACATGATGGCGGTGAAATTTCGAATGAAGCGACGGAAGTAGGAACACAAACCTGCAAAACTTCGCAGTTTTTTGACGGACGTAGCTTTAGGGAATTCGGCGACGACACGAAGCTTGGCTGGATCGAGGGAATTCCATCCTTGGAAACGACGTAACCCAGTACCGTCAGCTGCCGCGCTGCAAATCGGCACTTCTTTAAATTTAGTTATAGGCAAGCGTTTCTCAAACATGTCAAAACACGCCGGAGGCGTTCAAGGTGCGTGGAGAAGTCCGGAGCAAAAACAACGACGTCATCAAGGTAGCACAAGTACGTGTGCCACTTCAAGCCGCGCAGAACGGTATCCACCATGCGCTCAAAAGTTTCTGGCGCATTACAAAGCCCAAACGGCATGACGTTAAATTCGTATAAGCCGTCGGGCGTGACAAAGGCTGTCTTCGGTCGATCGTCATCTGCCATTGGTACTTGCGAATACCCAGAGCGCAGATCGAGAAATGAAATAAATTCTGCTCCTTGTAGGCTGTCAATAGCGTCGTTGATTCACGGAAGCGGGTTAACGTCCTTACGAGTGATCTTGTTGAAGCGCCGATAGTCCACACAGATTCGTACAGAACCGTCTTTCTTCGTAAAAAGGACGACGGGAGATGCCCATGGACTGTGGGAAGGTCGGATCACTTCCCCGCAGAGCATATCGCCCACTTGTTCATTAATCACGCGACGATCTGCAGCCGATACACGATATGGGCGTTGCCGCAATGGCGATTGGGAGCCAGTATCGATGTAGTGCGTAACAGTGGACGTCCGGCCCAGGGTAGGTTGTCCGACGTCGAAAGAAGTACAAAATGCTTGTAAGATGCACAGAAGCTGTGATCGCTGGCTCGGTGTAAGGTCATCGGCAATAGAAGAATCGAACACATCTATGGGCAATGGGTCAGCCGTAGAAATCGAGCCAAGCGTATTGTAACGGGCACAGTATGTGTCTTCGGGAACGTCCGTAATTTGTACGTCTTCGATAGCTTCGACACTGCCCAGACATTCTCCTCGGTGTAGCAGCACAGGGTACGGCAATGGATAACAAATAAACATAGCACTCGAGCCCTGTGTGATGTTCACCGTCGCAAAAGGTAGCAGTAGACCTTTTCGAGTGGAAAAGCGGCCAGACGGAGAAAGTAGTGCGACGGCGTCGGAGAGGCTGCTGCAGTACATAGAGACAACCATTGACGAGTTGGGAGGAACGGTGGTGTCGTGACGAGTTTGTTCGGAAGAGAAGCACTGTCGGGGAGCGTCAAATCTGAGAGCGGCGACAGTTCTAGTTTGGCCCGTGCGAGGGCCAGCCGAGGATAACGTCATGGCAGCACGACGAAATTACAATAAATTCAATGGCGTACACAATGTCCTCAATGACAACACGAGTTGCGCACGCCGCTAACGGGTGAATACGCTGTGCGCCGGCTGTGCGGAGGGACGGTCCAGTAAGGGGCATCGTGACTTTCGATTCAAGCGACAAAGTTTTGCGTCCATAACTGACACGGCGGCTCCGGTGTCCACGAGTGCAGATGTGTGAACACCATCAACAAACACGTCTTTCACATTCGTCGGGCTACCCTGAGGACTTTCACGTTTCGCTGGCGTCACAGCCCTTGCCTCGTGGTCTCCGGCGATTAGTTTTCCTCTTCCCGAGCTGCGGGACGGGGCCGCATCGGTGAAGCGAGCGTCGGCGTGGAGAAGGTGAGCGGCGGGTATTGGGCGTTGGGCGGAACGTCGGTGAGGATGCCGAAGGGTCGTCGTAACATGGGCGGGGAGAACCGATCATACGACTTGGCGCATACGTTGTAGCGCTAGGTGACTGCACGCGATTACAGTAGCGTGCGACGTGACCTGCGTAGCCGCGCGCAAAACAGATGGCCCGGTTGTCAGATGTACGCCACCGATTCGCTGTGGTGGGCCCCGTCCGCGTAGGAGAACGCGTTGTGCGGGGCGGCTGGTGATACGGTTGCATGGCGGGCTGTGGTCGGGGCATAGTCAAGACGTCGGCGTAAGTGAGAGGCCCACCTTGAGTGAAGGGGTGGGGCCTTGCGACGACTTCCGCATAGCTGAGTGGTGCAGCCGGAGCCATCTGTTGGGGCCCGGCGACGACTTCAGCGTAGCGGAGAGGTGCGGCCGCAGGAACATGTTGACGGCACTCAGGCAAAATCTCGTTGAGTTCCTGCGCGATGGAACGGCGGAGCGGGGGCTCAAAACTTGATGTTGGCTCTTGTACCGGTGGCGGTTGTGCAAAGGCCATCAAGGAGAGCTGACGTGCAATTTCCTGGCGAACGAAAGCCTTCATTTCCGCCATCAACGTTGAGTGATCAGAAATGGCCGTCAAGTCAGTGAGGTGTTCGTCGCGCGATGTAGGGCGATGGATCAATGACCGCTGCCTGCGTAGCTCCTCGTAACTTTGGCACAGTGTAATTATCTCTGCCACCGTGCGAGTATTTTTTGGCCAGCAGCATGTGGAAGATATGGTCTTCTATGCCTTTCATCACATTCCTGATCTTATCAGACTCCGAGATGCTCGCGTCGACTTTCCTGCATAAGTCAAGGATGTCTTCGATGTAACTTGTGAAGGATTCACCTACTTGCTGAGCTCGTTCCCGTAAACGCTGTTCAGCGCGCAGCTTACGAACAGCAGAGTGACCAAAAACATCGACAAAGGCGTCTTGAAGTCTGACCACGTCGGAAAATCCGTTTCTTGGTTGTTATACCATAATATGGCCACACCCTCGAAGTAGAAGAGCACGTTGCTGAGCTTAGCTGATTCGTCCCATTTATTGTGGGGTCTTATCTGCTCGCCTATCGTAATTCAATCCTCAACGCCGGTGTCATCCGCGCCTGTGAAGATAGCAGGGACCCTGTGGCGAGGCACACCAGAGCACGGTGCCGGTTCAGGGAGAGGCACTTGCTGGGAGGCTTCTTCAGGCATAGTCAGTGGTACGGTACGGGATCGAAGTTCCAGGTTGCAGGTTTCGAGAGCGCAGCACGCTCCACCAATTGTAAAGGGCTTTATTAGAGTTCGGAGCCGCGCAGCGGCGACAGTCAAAACGAGGCACGGCTTTCAAGCACGAGCCCCATTGCCGAGCAAACGCGCTGGACCCAATAGCGTCTCTCTTCAAAGTGTTCTTATGTTTTGCGGGTCTAGACGTGCAAGCGCTTGCTTATTTACATGAGGGCGCTATTGATTAACAAGTTGAATTAAATCCACTGTTCCACAGTCGATGGGCGTGCCCAGTCGTGGTCCGAATTTTCTAGTTCACGAGCTTCAAAAACGTTAACCACGATGACATAGTTATGTCCTCCAGGTATGAATGTAGCAGCTTGGCTGCACCAAGCCGTGGCATTTTACGGAGGCGGTGGCGAGTCGTAGTGTCCTGTTCACGTATGAATTGCCGTAGTGTTCTTGGGTGATGGACTACTCACCACAGAACATATAATAGTCCCCGAACGATGCATCATGATTGTGTGAATCGGCTTCATGTGGCAGCATTGTGCGAACATCGATTGCCTCCCGCGTGAAGTTTCCGATAGTGTCCAAATTCCGTGGAGATTGAAAGGATCGCCGCTGCGGCGGCGTTTCACTGTTTGTGCGTATGGCACCTAGTGTGCGTAAGTTCCTATGCGACAAAACTGCGGGCGCTGGGCAGTGGAGGTCGCGTTCTGGGCTGTGATAGTGTAAACATTACAATCGTGCATAGCCAGAAGACAGCGCTTGGAGCTGGCGTCGCTGCCGGCTTGCGTGGTGGTGAAGCACGCTTCGCTGCCGCGTCCGTATGTCAAACGTCCGAACACTCCTCTCCGGCAGCCGAACGCACCAGAGCAGTCCCCTTGGTGACAAGCCCTTGTTGAGGAAATGTTCTGCTGTACACTGCTGCCACGATTTAATGTGCCATGTGAGGAAATGATAATGCTCAACGCCCTCAGAGATTCTGAAAAATAACGCACAACAAGACCTCTAGCAAACACGGCTCCGTGTGCGTTCTGTGGACTACGCAAACAGCTGTGGCGCACGCAAGCTAACGTTTAACATCAACTCGAATCACCACTCTCGTATTGCACTAAACTCTTAACAAAATAGACATTCGCCACCAACATCGCCGCTAATTATTGTTATTCAAAGCAAACAGCATTGAAAGCTTCGCTTGCATTGTTCCCAAAGTGCGTGGGATCCGACATTTTTTATTGGTCAATGTCTGGTTTCAGCAGCAAAGATTACTGTTGGCTTGTGAGCAGCCATCCCCTGGATTGAAACCGCGTTCCTTTTTCAGAGAGATGCATGGACCAACGTTCGACAAATGCATGGACGTGGTTTTGGAGCAATCTTAAAGGAGTTTTCAGAAGCGCATTTAGTGCGCGACGCGTACGACGTGCTGTTCAGGATATAGCCGTGAGCGGCATCTAAAACGCTGGTAAAGTAGCTAAAAATTAAACACAGCTATATTTGATTCCATTCAAGCAATTGTACCCCAAAAGGATGCAGCGGCTCAACAATTGACTGTGCCATGCTCAACGTAAGAACTTCTTAGTAACCTCGGCAATATAGAGGGGGAAAGGGGGGGGGGGACGTTCCAGAAAGCCGCCCAAATTGAGTGAACAAAGTATGATTCTACATTTCGTGCTTAGGTTGCCGCTGACGTCGCGAGCTCTCCTACGTCAATTCAGTCCTGCTGCGGTGGACATTTACACAGATGCTTGTAGCGTTGGTCTTGACGCTGCCATTGTTCGACGCTATATGTGACCATCCGAATGTGAACCCGAATGCAAACGACTCCGTATTCATGAATGCCTGGCTGATGTCCTTCCGTGGTAGAAGTTTTTTTCTTTATACGCGCCCTCTTCGCCATGTTCACGAGCCATTATTTTTTGTAGTGGCTCGTCCACCTACGGGACACATGTGGAGGTCTCACGCAGGGCTCCGCTGATACAAGTAATATGGTTCCGACGCATTACCGCAGTAGGCCGAACATTATTAGTGCCAACGACTGCTCTATTTAACGTCTAGTTCAGTTATCTCATTGATTGCGGGTTAAAAAAATCTTATAATGTACGGTTTTAATTCGCTGAAGTTTGTGTAAGCTGTCCATTGCTTCCATTTACTAAAAGGCGCACTTTCAGTGGGAAAAAGGTGCTTATCTCCAAGAAGCATACCAGCGAATTCTCTGAAATGTGCGGTGACGCATGTGTAACTAGACAACAGATTTGCGTTAACTACGGGTTAAAATAAAGCCCGATACTGTGCTATTCCAATTCGCCCAATCTGTTGTAATACGTTCCTTGTGTTTATTTAAAAAACACTTTCAGTAGAACAAGCTGCGTATTTCAAATCAGCATAGCTCGGTAGAGAAGTCATCGTAATCATCATCTTGATCGTCGTCATTATTATCACCATCATTATCATCATCAGCAGCAGCGGCCTATCTTTAGGCCGTCTCTAGGACGAAGGTGTCTTCCTGCGATCTCCAATTACCCTGTCTTGCGTTAACTGATTCCAACTTGTGCCTGCAAATTTCCTAATTTCATCACCCCACCTAGTTTTCAGCCGTCCTCGACTGCGCTTTCTTTCCCTTGGCACCTGGGGATGAAGATTTTGGTTGAAGAGTAGGGTTGAAGAATAATATGCAGAATACAAAGACAATGTTCAATGACCTGGAAAGGGAACATGTATTCAGTATAGCCATACAGCCTCTAGAGTCTGTACAGGCATGCGTTTATCAGGTCAATTACTCACAAATGGACCCTGAACGTGAGAAATAAATTTACAGAAGAAGCAAAATCGCTTGGAGTGCATATGGCAGGCGCTACCAAATCCTGACTGGGAGCTCACCATTGTCGTATGAGAAGAAAAGTCTACAATCATTGCCTTCTAGTAGTGCTAACATATAGGGCAGGAGCTTGGAGGTTAAAACGAAGCTCGAGAACAAGATAAGGACCACGCAAGGAGCGATGAAACGTAACGTTAAGAGACAGGAAGAGAGTGGCGTGGATCAGAGAGCAAACAGAGATAGCCTATATTCTAGTAGACATTAAGAGAAAGAATGGAGCTGGGCAGGCCGTGTAAAGCATAGGGTAGATTATCGGTGGACCATTAGAGTTACATAATGGTAGAGAAGTATGTGCTGTGCTAATAATACACGCTAAAGAGTTCCTGCCTATGCATTTCGTAATGAAGCGGCATATCAGTGCATGTGGAGATGTGAGTTGTTTGAAACAGAGTGTCAGTATTGTCCATAAATGATTTGCTTAACCGTGGCTGGGGGTTAATATTTCATTTCATTTTATTTATTTGCTAATAATATCGGAGCATTACAGAGAGGCAGTGGGAGTTACAAAAGTAGTGCAATTTATAAAAACAGCGAAGTCTATATTATACATGTTGCTAACGAACGAAGGAAGCTTAGATAAAACAACCAGAAACAGCAGTCGTGAAGGAATTAAGATCGGTTATGCAGGCGATGTAGGCTGGGATGTGGTTCTAATCAATGCTAGTTTTGGAACGAAGAAATTAGATTTCGTGTTGGTGCGACCGTTACGTGGACCTTGAACTGATGGTCATTGCAATAACATGTACAGTGGCGGCAAAACAAGACAGTCAGGCAGGCTTGGGTTAAAGTGATAAATTTCATGAAAAACACAAGGACGTGAAATTTTGGGACGCTGGAAACGATTAGCCAGGTTAAAATTTACTTTCGTTTGACTAATGCTAGCAGTGCTAAAATAGTTACGTAAGATAGAGTGGGCAGCGCGATTATGAATGGTTTCGATGTTAAGAATGAGCCTTTTAATATGTGGGTCCCAAATGGCTGACGCATACTGAAGTTTGGATCGTACGAGTGTTTTATATAAGGATAGTTTAAGATTAGCGGGCGCAATGGAGAAATTCCGCCGAATGTAGCTAAGAGCATGGTTGGCGTTACTGGTTACATAATCATTACGAATCTTCCAGGAAAGATTGTCTCAAATCCACACGGTGAGGTATTTGTAAGTGTTGACTCGTCTTGAGCAAGCGTAATTAAACTGCAGCCTCCCGCACTTTTGGCTATAACGCGCGAGAACACAATAATATGGTCGTACATAGTCTTGAAGGAAATATCGCATTAGACTACTCTAGGAGAGTGCTTAGTGCACTTGAGAGCACTTCTGTCAGTATCGCTGATTATCGCCGCTTAAAGGCGCTAAAATGACGCGTGATGGACGGTCACGTGACATAGCTAAATATGCGGGAGGCTGTACATACAAAGCTCAATGTTAGAAGTACGACGCGAAACTTTCATCGAATTGCATTTATTGCTGTTTCAATAACAAACAGTCGCATTAAGCAGAAACGTTATTTAGGTCAGCTTGAAGCGCAAGATGGTGAGAGTGGTTTACGATTTCAAGATAGATAACGCAGTCGTCCGCGAAAAGTTTACTTGGCGAGGAAATAATAATGGAAAGGTGGTTAATGTAGATAAGAAACAGTAGGGTTCTCAATAACGAGACTTGCGGCACCTCTGATGCTACCTTGTTGGTAGGCGATTTGTCATCGTTAGGTCTTACGAACTGCGTGCGGTTAGAAGGAAAACACTCGATCCACTTCGAGATATGATGCTCAATGTTAAGCAGGCGGAGTTTTGGACGTGGTAACTTGGATGAAACGGAATCAAATACTTTAGCGAAATCAATGAAATGCTATCAATGATTGATGAACGGACTAATACAGAAAACAAATCGTTGGTAAAATACAACAGCTGGGATTATGAGTTCATTATTCTATTGCCATGCTAGTTAACTGAGAAAAAGGAATTATTTTCCAGAAAGTCGGCGAGATTACTGTAAATGACGTGCTCCATGAGTTTGCACGGTATGCAGGTTAATGGTTTTGGTCTGTGGTTGTTAAGATCATGGAGCATTACCAGACTTTTGTAGAGTTAGCACATTTCTAACCTTCAATTCGTCCGGCAGTAATAACAGGGAATGTCAGAAGAACTTGGGCAAAATTACAGAAGAAACAGTTTGGGTGTTTCTGAAAAATTGGGGCTTATACCGTCTTTACCTGTAGGTGAAGGCACTTTCAAATTTATAATGAGGTTGTGTATGCCATTCAAATAAACAATATTTGGTTTCATTAAGAAATCACGCGCGGCAACTTCTGTTAGCGAAGATGGGATAATAGTGACGAAAGAAGATGGAAAGGTTGAGTTATGAATGGTTCAAACGCTTTCACAAGGCACACTTCTATCGTCGATTATGTACTATTCAAGTTCGCTGAATTTTGTGTAATACATTAATTGATTACATTTACCGAAAGGCGACCTTTCAGTTGGAAAAGCGTGCGGTGCTGAGGAGACTGACAACCACTTCATAGAAACAGTATCCGTAACCTGAATGTATCAACACTGGTCAAACAAGGTATATCTCGGCTGGAATCAGCGTTTCGACAAGGTGACATTTCTACTTCAGGGCGACGACCGCTTTTGGAGGATAACCGTTTATTACTCACTCCGCCTTCCCGAAGAACTATCCGACCCTACATCACTTTCGCCTTGTCCCGGCCCGTCCGAATATGTGGTGCAGTTGCGCTCCGGTCCGCGCAATCTTTGTGTCCCGCACCCTCCCTCACAACATCGTGATTCGCCCTACATCGCTCCTGACTTGGAGACGGCAACACATGTGTTTGTCCATCGCGACGCCGTCCGCAAGCCTTTGCAGCGCCCTTACGATGGCTCTTACCGCATCATCAAGCGCAATGACAAGTTCTATAAGCTTGATTAGCACGTGCGCCACGACACCGTCTCTATTGACCGCCTAAAAGCAGCCATCGTTGAAGACCCACTGCTCCATACAATTCCAGACCTTACCTCCCCTCTCATCTCCATCGCCGCTACTTCGTTGCATCCGCTGACCCCTTCCACTGGCAACAGACCAGCAAGCGTTGTTCCGTATCGTTCAGACTCCCGACTTCCAGCAGGCCTCTTCACTAGCCGGGGGCCCATGTAGCAGCACCAACGCGCAGAGCTGCTTTCGACGCCATTCGCGTTTTGCCCGCGTTCGCACCGAACGCGCGCTGCGTCCGTGACTGTTGCCGGTGCCTCTGGCTAAGGGTCCGAGGTTTTCGACCAGATCAGAACTGGACACTCGCCGAGCAGCGTCGGAAGTCTTTGCCACCTTCTCGCCTCACAACGTTTCTATATCAATAAGCCTCTGTTTGTAGAAGTGTGCTTACTCGTTCTTAAGCAACTTCTTCACGTGCAACACATGCACGCTACATCTACATATCCATTTTTCATGTGAACATCTTTCATGTTCGGATAACGGCGTCGTATGTAACTAATTTTCTTTTACAGCCAATTCACACCAAGAAGACTGCTTTCAAGGCCAACTTAAGGCTTCTGTAACGCAAGGAATGCAGCGATCGGTAACTCCTACCTGTAATTTGCATGTCTGTCCATTCATTGCCTTTTATCCCAACATAAATTCGTACCCACAAGAGGTCTACATGGCACCTATTACTTTTAGCATATCCCGTTAGGACTTCCTGAATGACAACAGCGATCTTTTTGGACATATAAAGTTACTTCCTTTAGTACACTTCAAACCGCTGTCAGTGCACCTTGAAAAACTGTCAATATCAGCCGACAAAAAAAAACGTGTAGTTTTTTATGACACATTGTGTATTTTAATGCCATTAGTAAGGTAAAAACGTAGTGCACTAAACATGCTACCGCTCACATCAAGTGACAAAGGCGACTCTTTATTGCATCCATTAAACACACTCCGAACACGAGCTTCTGTTTTTGACATTGTGTTTTCTTTTTCTCGTTTTTCTTATTTTTCAGAACGGACAAGACCGGAAATAAGCTATGCGGTCGCCTTTGCAGTTTTCTACCTTGAATCACAATGTCCACCTTTGTGTACGAAAGCTCTTTTCGGGAATACTACTCAGTAATGACAAGCAAGAAAGCCGCGTAAACGGAAGCGCTGGTTAATTAATACCTTTGGTTAAAGACCGTTACCCTGGTTCGCTTAAGAGTGCGAACTACTGCTACACATGGTCATTTTACTGAAGGTGCTACCATGTTTCGAAGGGTTATACGACGTTAACCGTACCCTCAGTAGCACTGAAGTGGTAGTTTCTGGTTCCTCGCTATGTCTGCACATAATAATTAATTTGTAGATTTGGTTTGGCCTGGTGATCGACATTTTCTCATGCAAGAACAATGGGACACATTTGACTGTACACCGAGTCAAAATTTTACTCCAGTAATTACGAGGTATACCTAGATAATGCAGACAGAATCTTCTCCCCTTCTTTGCTTTCTTTAAAGAGAGTCTGGAACATCTTGTTATAAAACTATGTGACTTTGACCTATCCGCAATAATTACGCAATGCAGAGTGTTGCCCCACCTGGTCTTATTACGGGAGCCATGTCCTCCACAGGGTAGTACGCCTCGGAACCTTCGTAAGGCAAGGGCCACTCTGAAAATACAAACTTATATCACGTGGGTTGGGGTGTGCACGTGGTCGTATGATAGGTCATTGCGCATAAGTTTTAAGCGTTTTTTTATTTAGCGTAGAGCAAAAGCCACAACGAGATGAAGGCATCGGGCTTTCTTTGTTGCTGCGGCTTATGCAGAATCAGTGCAGCTTAATTACGTCCAGGTCTCGATCTCCATCCATCAAGAAGTTACGTTTCGCTAAGCTGTGTGACACGTAATCGCAAACTAAAATCTGCATATATGGGAAACTGCAAACGAAGAATAAACCTACTCACAGTTGTGGTGACTGGTGCTGGGCATATGGTTGACTCTATTGAAAATCTCACTATGCATGTCTCGGGGTCTAGCTTTTCAGGACATGGCTTCCATTCGTCTTAACGATTAGGTCGAACACAAAGTTTATTCACATGCGTAACGTAACCGCAGCAGCGATGTGCTTATTTGACGACCGACAATCTATGCACACATACAAATGCTTCCTAATTTAGGCACTTCGCCGGAAAAAAGCATGGGGGTTGGCTTTTAACATATCATAACGGCGCGTTTGTCCACTAAAAGATTAGGAGAAGGAGTGGTGGAAGAGAAGGAAGACGCGGACATTTTTTTTTTTGGTCTGGCGGCCTCGCCCGCGCTTAGTAAACAAACGATTCCCGGCTTCTAACATTGCTGTAACATATTTATTTTTCTTTAAATAATTAACCGCGTTCTCTCTCTCTCCAAGCGTGCGCATAAGACTGTATACAGAGCCTATCACACCTTTATCTTGCGTCTATTCTATTAAAAGAGTACTGACACAAAGATTTTCGATCTTGTTTTTTCTGCTGTAATAAGTGCCTAATGACGTAGTCACGGCGCGAAACCTTATTTACTTCAGAGCGTGACAGGTAAGTATTTGGAGTCTTACTTGGAGCGCCCAGTCCATGTTTCGGTTTCAAAGAGCAACTAAATGGGAAAAGAGGGATTTTAAACACAGTGGGCACGTCATCGCACAAAACTGTGACGTCGCAATCCAGCGTGCTCGCAGGAGCGCGAGTTTCGAGCTGCTAGTTCGTCTGCTACGCCTGCACGTGCATTGCGATGTCGTCACCGTCATCGTCGTCCTCGATTTCGTCGTCCAGCAGTGACTATTTCCTCCAGGCGAGAGTCGCCACCATATTAACGTGATAGCGTTTAGGGGCTTGTGTCGCAGAAAATCCGACATCGGCGTCGGCATTGGCGCCCGCGGCCGAGAAAATCATCCCCGACCACGTTTAAGTAGGCCACACCATTCTATCGTTAATGTTGCTCAGACCTTGTCTTGCATTCTTGGCAAAGCTATTCCTCGGAATTTTGAGAATGGCAATCCACAAACAAATGTCATGAAACAAAACAGCCACAGCGCATGCCTTTTATGTTGAATCTTCTCAGACTGAAATATTAAACTTGCGAAACAAATACGGAAACCTGAAAATAATGTAATTTATTTAGCGCGGTTGTGCACTATCTCCGGAATAGGCCCACGCAAGAGGCCTTGTTTCCACCAGAAAGCTCGCCTACGTGCATATATGCACGTAGGCGAGCTTTCTGGTGGAAACCAGAGAGCTCGGTGGTGGTGGTGGTGGTGGTGGTGGTGGTGGTGGTGGCGAGCTTTCTGGTGGAACGCTATAGCGTTCGCCGCCAGTGTTTGCGAGTAACCATTACGGTTGCATAAGCTGCAGTCTTCGGGAACCATGAGTAGCAGTCAGGGATCTTTGCATGCTATCGCGTTGCAATCTTAAAAGCGAAGTTTAAGCGTCCTCCCAATTTTAGACGTGGCCAACCACTTTTGATTCGATCCCCTACAAAGCAGCGACTAGGAAAGTGTGGCCAGCGACAGCTATATGAATATGCGTATAAGCACCGCTGCAACTCCCGGGTGGCACGTCAGCTCGGAACAACGTTCGATACGTATTGGCAATTCCTGGCCAACTGATTGCCGATGGTTAACAGCGTGGTTCCAATATGGGCTGTGCCGTTCTGATTCCTGGCCGAGTCATGGCCTAAGAATAACAACGTGGATCGAATATCGGCTAGACAATTCTGATAGAGATCCAACGCTGGCCTTCTTTGCACATGCAGTAATCAATATTAGCACTGCTGTTCATCAAGGCCGGAATTATTGGACCTACATTCCTGTGGATGTGCCAACATGGCTTACTAAGTTGGCTTTCTTCGAACAAACATAGGAGAGGAAGCAAGCAAATTTTTTGTTCCCGATTTTTTAAATGTATTTTTGTACGACTTGCTAAGCTTAACTGACGTTTAAAACACTATTGTCACTATTGTCCCTCTTGTCTCCCTCCGTTGCTGCCGCTCGAAGATCGCGTTGTGTCTAGGTCCTGCGGCGGAGAGTGTGGTATTTACGCCGTTTTCTTCATTCACCTTTCCCCCGTACTCTTTCATTCTATGCAAAGCTAGCATACCGACAGGTATGCTTGCAGACTTGGCCGTTCTTGTCAGCACACTGCTATCGTGTAAAAATGCTCGCTTGCAGTCGTCATTCCTAGTGTAAAGCCTAAATCTTAAAATACGCAGCAAAGTTGCCAGGGAGTTTTGCGAGTGTTAGAACTAGTTATAGGCAAAGGAAACAAGTAAAAAACTGGCGGCTCTGGCGGCAACCGTCTTCGATTTGGGATGACCTCGGAAACACAGGAACGTCGATCTTAAAACGGTGAGTGCTTTTGTTTTACGCATGTTGCTAATTTTCGAAGGTGCTAGATGGAGTGAATTAGGAAACGGCGCATTGAGTTGTGTGTTTTACAAGCAAGATTGTTTGAATGAAGTAAATCTCGGGATAATTCATGTTGCCTTAAAAAATATGTCCAGCTACTCAAGCGCTTATCTTGCCGCTTTAATTGCACGATGTGTGTGCATATTACTGTTGAAGCTTTAACATTTATTCTAGTTTTTTTTTGCTTCCTTAACGTTGCATTTTTTTCCAGTCATGTTCATCTGCACTGCATCGACTTGTCGATTTGCGACTGCCTGGAGCACGGTGTGTCGTGGCGATTGCAATGTCACGTTGCGTTTGCCTGCTATAATCTTGGGGCAGTGATGTGCGGATTATAAATTTAAGTTGACTAGAAATTTAAAATGGCTATGAATGTGTAGTGATTACATTTCAAATGTGGTGATATATATTTTCCAATGCCATGTATTTACTGCTTTCAAAAGCTGGCAATGGAAAGTGAAATGGAGGAAAGTGAAATGCTGTGAAATGCTGCTATCATAAGTGAGCGTGGAGCCGCAATAATCATTGAAATTTGCTATCTTATTTTTTTTGCCCGCGTGAATTTAGCTGCTGCTACATTTATGGTGTATGTACCCCCCCCCCCCCTTTTCAATGGCCTTCACAGGGGTCAAGGGCCCCCAGCATCAATCACCCCGCCAGCAACGCCGCCGCCACCGCACCCTTTCGCCTTTTCCGTCTGTCAAGAAAAAGTGCCCTGTCAAGTGTCTCCCCACCTTCCGCTCTCTCCTCCCCACCTTTTTTTTTTTTTTTTTTACGAAGGACCTTTTTAAAAGCTGCACACCGCCAACTACCAAGAATAGCCCCTGAAGAAGGAGCCGAATGGACTCCAAAACGTCGAGCTAATAAATTCTCTTGTTTGGTTGGAGTCACTCTCACAGGCCTAATTATTTTCCCAACCAGACAGGTAATTGTGTCGAAATGTTTACCTTCCATTCCACTCTTGCAGCATGGTGATTTGTCAACATGAAAACATTGGCACATACATTTGTCATTTCGTCATTTCTGATAATATTTGTTTTTATTTTCCAGCGCAAGCATCTCCTCCAAATAAGGGGGAAGTCGCTGTGGGAGGTGGCAGCAAATGCAACAAAACCACTGCGTTATCGCGGTCCTCAGGGGCCTGACCAGCCCGCCGTCATCCGAGCGCTGACCAACCAGCCTACCCACGTCAGCTCCTTGCCCTGAAAGCCCTGGCCAGGCCACCGTCCTCGGCATCTTGCCTAATTCCTATCCTCAGGAATCTGCCTAATCCACCGTCATCCACATAGATTAACGAGATATGGCACTTGCTTGCAAATAAACTGTTTTAACACAATCCAGCGTCACCCTAGGTAGACGAAAAATGCCTGCTTTTACTAATTTATTTGTAAATAAACTGTTATGAAATTGTCTTTCAGTATTCTTTTATTATTTGCATGTGTAGAGGACTTCTGATTCTTGACCTAATATATTTATATCGCGTTTTCCTAGCGACAAACGATATAGCCAGTATGGTGTACGAAACATTCGTCGAGGGCGCTTTGAGAACGAAGTTTATTCCGTAGCAGGACACAAGGCGGGGTAAAAGTCGGCACAGCATCAGGCTTGGGGCTACGACTCTTGGTGGAAGATCATCGGACTGCTCTAAGCTCGGCACGCATCGAAATGAAGCGAGCAAATCTGGCTGCTCTTCACGGGGTCCATTCTAAGCGTCCAGTGGCGTGCACGAACTGGGACCATTTGTGCCGCTTATCGGCGCCAACGGTAGCGAAGGAACATGCCAGGCTAGCTGACGATCGCTGGGAAACGGTATATAGGTGTAGCTCGCTGGCCGTCTGATCCGGGACCGATGGCCATTGCGATCCGTCTGCAGCTCGTAATAAAACACCTATATGCGTCAACACAATCGACGTCTGCACATTTATGTCGATCATAAATGACAGTAGAATTAGTCTTGCCGACGCCGTTGGTCGCGATGAGAAAACACGTTACCAAGGCGAGCCGCTTCGAAGAGACGATTGCTGACCGTTTAAGAGCCAAAATCACGCCAACGATTTGCTATATAGCACAACGTTTTATAACATGCACACTTTCTAGGTCACTTTACGCTAAGAGTTATCTGATGTCAGAAACAAATTAGGCCGATTTTTGTGCCGCCGTCAGTGGCGACAGAAGCCAGCGTCTTGACTAGGGAGAAAAAAGCACCGGGACTATCGATGCGACGAGATACTTGCTCGCCGGCCCCGCCCCGACGGCAGCGCAAACTCGTGACGTAGCGTTTTCTCGGTTTTTTACAATCCCTGCTTGATATCAATGTCGCGAGATGCTGCGCTGTATGGTTGGCTGCTGCGCACGTATTTAAAACTGATTTTAAATTTTTTCTAAGCTATATTCGTCGCTGATATTTTGTAGAAGATGTGTGTGTGTCCACATAAATCGATCGCGCAAGTTACCTGGACTTCAAGTTTTTGTGTCAGTACTCTTTTAAAGGATAGCGATTTCAGTGTTCCTAGACCACGGTGTTGCAATAACTGATTGATGCAACACCGAAATATTTGCGTGGCTAACTCTTTGACTATAGGCTGGTCACTAAAGCTGCGCGTCGTGACCATGGGCGCATCGCCTACATTTTATCGCCTCACTGAAGCAGTGCCCCTTAGCTCGTGTTACTTACGGCTGGCATTGGGATCCCTGGCCCAATAGGAATCTGAAACAAAGGACAAAGTACTCAGACTGCGACCGTTCTATACTTGGATTGACTCAATACCCCCCCCCACCCCCTCACACTAAATATTCCCGTGCGTCAGAAAATGTGAACGAGTGACCGGGGTTTGCATACCTGCCACCAAGTAAAATCAAGTGGTTATGGTGCAAAAAGCTCTGTTTCGTATTAGCGCGATATGGCGCGCTTTGTTTTGTAATTTCTAAAAGCAGGTAAATGTACCTTTTGTAGCCTCTTTATGGGTCGCCGCAGAATTTGCTTTTTTATTTTATTGCTATAGCAATTACATGGACACTGCAAACGCCTTTCTGCCATCGCCGTCGTCATCGCCGTGATGTTCCGTATCAAGTCCAAACACGATAACATCGTCGTAGCGCGCCGTACACTTTATTTGTGAGTGAAAGCTTGCGAAGGTCAGCCGAGAATCGCGGCTCAATCTCGCGAGCGCGAGGGAGAAAGGCGGGGCGGAAGCGCGCCGTCCTCTGTCGCGCGCGAGGCCAACACTAGGTGGTGTTGCCGAGGCACGGGGTGCGTATTTTGCTTTCCGCGGATGATTGCCACGCGAGAGAGAAAAAAAGAGGGCGAGGAGGATGGCACAGGCGGAACGCCTCCGTTGCAACGCCGCCGGCGTTGGAACGGAGAACACGATGGGCTGCTGGTGACTATAGCACAAGTGGCTGCTGTTAAGGGATCCATGGTATTGCTAAATAAACGCATCACTGTTTTGTTGATCCAAATATAATCTCACTATCAGGGAGGGAGCAGTCTACCTGACTGGAGCAGTATTTGTGTATTTGGGGTGTTGCTACGCTGCGCTCCGCAACACCCCAAATAAGCAATTCGCGTCGGCGCCCGGCACCGCGGCTTCCGCCGCAGCACAAACGACGGCGCATCCAAACAGCGAGGAAAAAAAAGAACATGGTGATACCAAGAAAAAAAAATCACAGCATATCCACGGGGTGAATGATGATGAGTGGGCGAAGCTCCGGAGGGAATCATCGGATCTCCCGCTTAAGAGGACGCTAGCACAAACGCGTTAGAAACGTGCAGTACTCTCTAGTAATTGGGAGCGGCCACAGCGTCTTACGCAGCCATTTACACATGCCGGAACGTGCACCGCGTTTGCCGACGCCATCACACGACTGCTGAGAGAGTATACCCCCCCCCCCCCCGTATTCATAAACGCTCCTCGACTTGAACTTGACTTGCCACCGCCTTGGGCAGCGCGTTCGAAACGCGTTGAAGGTAAGGCGGAGAGGCCACAGCGTCTTACACCAGCTTCTTACACGTGCCGTAACGCGCTAGCACAAACGCGTTAGAAACGCGCTAGAAACGCGGCCTTTCGTTAATATTGGGTATTTATTGCCATCGCGGTGCTTGTGTCTATGTGCGCTTCGTGGCGTAGTGGTTAGCGCCGCGCGTTCGGAAGCGAGGGGTCCGTGGTTCGATTCCGCGCTACGGACACAACTTTCGGAATTTTTTTTTCATAAAACGCCGGAAGCGGAACCGGAAGCGGAAGACGGCTTCCGGTTATACTATACGTATACATATATATGTATATATGGGTATACATACATATACGGACACACAACGCCATCTATTGAGCAATTCATAAAACTAGACGTGGCTACCTACTACGACGGGGACGAACGGGTGCCGCTATAAGGAGCTTCGCCCCTAAAAAGCCCAGGCGGGATTAGAGCCCGCGTACCCCCGATCCCAAAGCGAGCGTCGTAACCACAAGGCCATACAGACACCCTTCCAAATCGTGCATTCATACAAATCAAATGATTGCGTTCGAGCGTCGTCGTCGTCGTCGACAAAAAGGTCGCGCCATCCTCCTCGCCGTCCTTTTTATTGCGATAGCAATTATATGGACACTTCCACCGCGTTTCTGCCGTCGGCGTCGCCGTCGTCGTCGCCGTCGCCGTGAGGTTCCGTATAGATAAAATCATCGCCGCGCGCCGTATGCCCGATCGGAAGCGGGGACGCACGCTGTCACGGAGAGCGAACGCACTCAATCTTCCACGCGCAAGCAAGGAAGCGGGAAGCGAGCGCCGGAGGGAGCGGGGGGGGGCGCATTTCTACTGTGCCAACAACCGCGCTCGTCGCTCGCTGGCACCGTCTCTTATCTCCACATGGCTCTGTCTGACCTTTATGCGCCGCTCAGTTTCCGTTGCAGCGATACACCGCACGTACCTTCGCTCGCTGCGGCGTATATGGCCAGCGTTCTGACAGTCGTTGTCTGCAGTCATTCAGTGTGATCTATTCATGTTTGTTTGTGCGCGCTCACACCACAGTTAGTAATAGTCGGGCCACATTTTCCAACGCACGCTACACATGCAATGCTGCCCGGATCGGCAGTGCAGCGCTACAGGTGTGTCCCTTCGCACGCGCTGCCCACGGGCAGCGCTTCTCATAAACACCACCGTTTCACACGCGCCTTCTCGTGGTCATCGAGTCTCTCTTCATGTTGGTCTACTTACGCTGCAGCACACCTGCTTACTTAATCAGCTCATGTTTACTACAATTCATATTGCTACCAAAGCCGCTCACCTTACTTCGTATGACATTGCTGTGTTGCTATCGCATTCATTGCTTCGCCCTTAGGGCGAAACTGTGACATTTTTTTCTTTCTCGGGTGTGCAATCATCCGCGGAAAGCAATATACGCGCACGGGGTGGGTTCTATTCCTGCGGCCAGCAGGTCGGAGCGGAACAAAAACAAAATCGATGAACGAAATAAATCAAAATTTTGACCGGAAAGGAAACGTAACCGAAATGTTATTTATTATTTTGTTTTGGAGTGAAAGCGAAATATTTTTATTGGGTTTTTGGTCCACGGAGAAAGTCGGCAATCCGGAACAACCGACGTCTGGCAACGTCAGAATTAGCGCGTATCTCAGGGGTCCGCATGAGGGCGTATCTCAGGCAGCGATAGTGCGACCAATAGGCGGTCGAGCGCTCCACTAACCTAAGACTGCTGCTGGGTGCACAAGCAGATCGGCATCGTATAGAAAAATCCAGGGCTTTTGCTCCTTGGAGCTCATCATTTCGTTTTCTACGGGTACAATGCCTTGTTACCGAAGCTTTATCGTTCCTTTATATTCGTTTTATCGGAACAGTGGTCTATCATTTTGGCCAGTACATTCGATGACGTCTTGCTTCTGAGACCACGCTCAGTGTCTTGACTCAAGGCACTGAGCATGATCTGAGTGTTCATAATTCATAATAGCCCAAAGCAAGGACGGCTTGACCGAGGACGGGACGTCTAGTGCAAGACCTCGTCATCAGCCGCATCACATCTCGCTACCGTGTCAAGCCACACACAAAACGATTACCGCACGCATAGGCAAATAATTTATGTGAAAACTATTTCAGAAATATATTGAGAAACATAAATACTGATAAAGCGATTCACAAATTATTGGGAGAAATAAATACTTTTTGTATCGTTACTTTGCTTCGAAAATGTTGGCATCCGAATCAAGACCGTTATAAACCGTTACAGATATATATTTTTTTTTCGTTCCAGAGTAGAACCGGAACGGAACTTTTTCTGTGGGACGAAAACTAAAACCTGAACAAAAAACATTTCGTTGCGACGCCCTGCCTGCGGCTGTTGCTTACGGCGCGGCCGCGCACGGGCGCATTCCTTGACAGCAATCTGCGACGTGAACAAAGTGCGCGCCTACGCGGGCCACATGTTCAAAGCGATTTGCGATGTGGACAAAGTGCGCCTAGGGCCGGTAGCTTAGTATGCGCTGTGCTTTCGACGTTTACTTCGCGTTAAAGCAAGAGACAGTGGGAACGTCAATTCGCTCATTGCTGCTGGCGCACTTCCCGACTGCCACGTTTTGACTGCGAGTTCCCGCGTTCATCAAGCGAGATCTGTTCATGTTTACCTGTGCACGCGTGACACGGACCGTGCTTGATAATTTAGTAAGTAAGCGAATGTTTGCAAGTTTACATGGCCGATAAAACTATTATTATTACCTCGTATAGCTATCTATTAATTTGTAATCGCAGTCAATGCTTCGCCTAACACGCAAAACTGAGACTTTCTTTATTGCGATAGCAATTATATGGACACTCTAGGCGAATTTCTGCCGTCGCCATCGCCGTGAGGTTCCGTATAAAGTCCACGGGCGATAAGATCGTCGCCGCGCGCCGTCCGCTTATGTGCGAGCGAAAGCATGCGACGGTGATCCGGCAATCGCGGCTCACGCACACAAGCGCGGGAAGCGGGAAGGAAGCGCGCAGTCTTCAGTCACGCACAATGCTCCGGTGGGGACGTGGAGGCGCCGCGCAATACTGCGGCCGCGCTCTCTCGGCGGGCCGGAAGGCTGCGGGGCAGGGGGGCCTCTTTCTGCGCCGCCCGCGCCCGCCCGTGCGACGGTATCTTGAAAGCCATCTGCGGCGGGAGCTGAGTCCGCCCTCCGCGTGCTGTCGCGGCTAAAATCGCGTTGATGCGAGCGCTGGCACGAAGCTCAATTCGCTCATTGCTACTGTTTCGCGACTCACTCCAGCGTTTTAACCACGCGTTTATGCGGTCATCGAGTGAGATGCGTTCATGTTTGCTTGTGCGTGCGTGACACCATGCTTGTTAATTTTCTATTGATACGGCGGATCAAACTACTATTCTTACTTTGTATAACTGTCCTCTAATTTGCTATCCCAATCGATGCTTCGCGTTTCGTGCGAAACTGCGATTTTTTTAGCAAGGCCCTCCCATCGACTGTTTTCTTTCTTTTATAATGGGGCGGAGTGGGCCAGCTCGAAGCTCCGAGGCTCATTCGATCACTCGAACAAACACTACGAATGACAGGACGAGTGAATGGCTAAAGGAACGAAGAACAAAGATAGTTCTGAGTTTCATATACGGAAATTACAATTGGAGAAGTGATCCCTTTCTGTACTTACCGCCAGGATTCTGGTAAGGCGCTCCAGCGACTGAAAGGAAAATTGATCATTAGCGTGAGGAGAATCCAGGTAGCACATGACAATAGAACACAAAGACTAATATAATTTATTGGAGCTAAAATTTGAACATGATCCCCTTTGAGATAAAATACTGCCCGTAATTTTGGCCTAGCATGCGTCATTTTTTTTCTTCTCTCCAAGGAATGTGAACTTCCGTGCATGTTGAGAGATATGGTTTCAGTTTATGATCATTCTGTGTTAAAAATATGTGTTTATGTATCATAATTATATTGCTACGATACGGGAGGACGAATGAAAGTGAAGGAAGACGACGTGAGTTCGGACTGTGAC
Organism: Dermacentor silvarum; assembly: GCF_013339745.2. Lineage (NCBI taxonomy): Eukaryota > Metazoa > Arthropoda > Arachnida > Ixodida > Ixodidae > Dermacentor > Dermacentor silvarum. The sequence continues at coordinate 169,279,867 of NC_051157.2, forward strand.
ATCATCGGTCTCTAGGCCTCTCGCATCCATCATTTCCATTAATAAACGCATCTCACCGTAACAGTATTGGTCGAGGTGCTGCGTAACGAAGAGAAGTCCAGGACGAACGACCACGGAAGCGCAAGATCCGAAACTACGCCGAAGCCGCCGCCTGGCCGGACTACCACCGCTTCCAATGGACACGGTTCCTAACGGTGACAACGCGCTGACTTCATCTGGCGCAACGTGGCAACATCACATGGCGCCATGGACCTTCGCCGGAAAGGTCGGAGAAGACGTTGAAGAGTGGCTGAACCACTACAGTCGGGTGAGTCGATACAACCGTTGGAATTCGGACACCCGGCTGACCAACGTGTCATTGTTTCTAGAAGCCATGGCGCTCGTGTGGTTTGAAAACCACGAAGAAACTCTAGCCACATGGGAAGACTTCGTCGGATGAAGTAAAGAGCTGCTTTGGTGACCCATCTTTGAAGAAGAAGCGGTCTGAGCAGACTTTGATGCAGCGTGCTCAAGTGCCAGGCGAGACTTGCACAATTTACATTGAAGAAATCTTGAAACTGTGCAAGTCTGTAGACCCTCGCATGAAAGAAGAAGACAAGGTCGGACATCTTCTGAAAGGGATTGCCGAGGAAGTCTACAACTTCCTCATAGGAAAGGACACCTTGGAGTCTGTCGCCGACGTAATCAAACATTGTCGTACGTTTGAGACTCTGAAGGCTAGGCGCATTACACCTAAGTTTGGTAGACTCGCCAACGTCACCACCGTTGCGAGTGTTGACGTCGGTCCTATACCACCCTGCGATCTTGCGTCAACGATACGACAAATCGTACGCGAAGAACTTGATCGACGTGAAGCTGTCGCTGCGACAAGAGCACGTGTCAGCGATGCCTATTTGCCTTACGACACAACGTGTTCGTCCGTTCATGCCACGGGGTATGACGATGCGCCTCGATCACGAGCACCGGAACGACCAACCTACGACTTACATCGCCGCGATGGCCCGCAGACTGCCTTCAACCAACCACATACCATGGCGTCATCGTGGGACGATCATCACGAATACACAGAGCCTAGTGGAAGGTTTCGTGATGTGCGTGAGGCACCTGTGTGCTTCCAGTGCGGTGTCCGTGGACACGTGGCTCGATTCTGCCCTGAGCGCCGTCGCGGACAACCACGGTTTTACGAGAATCCGCCGGCGTCTCCTCGACGGAACAATCGGCCCGGTAGTGCTCGCTGGACAAGGGACACGTACTTCGGAAACAGTTTCCAGCAGAACTCCCGTGGTAACACGTTCATGGGCAACAACAACCGACAGAACACCCGCAACGACTCGCCCGCCTCCGTACGAAGCTTGACGCCCACAACTGCTCGCCGGCGCCGTTCTCCATAGCCTGGTCGCCGTGTCACTTCCCCACCGCCGGGAAACTAGGTGGTGCGGCCGATGGAGGTGAGGTCGCCGAACATTTGTCACAACACACACGCATGCCTCCACCAGTTTCGATGATGCAGAACAAGGTTCACGTCCTCGTAGACGGACTTCCGACGATGGCGTTGATAGACACTGGAGCAGCTGTTTCGGTTATGAGTTTAAATTTTAAATCACGGCTAGGACCCAAAGTGATGTTTTGCTGGGACATCTGTGCCACATTCCGTGCAGTGAGTGGGGAGTCGCTGTACACTGTCGGGATGTGTGTTGCGAGTGTAGCTTTAGGCCACAGTGTGTTCAAGGTGGAATTTGCTGTTCTGGCTAGCTCCTTGCACGACGTAATCTTGGGGATCGATTTTCTACGAGAGTGCGGCGCCACTGTAGATTGCGGCGCTGGTGAAATTTTGTTATCCGCTTTTACTGAGGGGTCTCCGCGCTGTCATGGTACCCTCGCCGTCACTGACGACATTTGCTTGCCGCCCCAGTCGATGAAGAGAGTGGCCGTTGATACCCCTGCTGTAGACGCTGGAACGTTTGATGTCCTTGAGGAGCCGGTCCCCCTCAACTGCGTCAAGAAAAATGTGCTCGTGCCGCGTTGCGCAATTTCTATTACCGATGGGCCATCTTCATTATGGGTGCTGAATTGTTCTAGTGAGCCTGTCGTGCTACCCAGTAGAATGCGGCTTGCCCTCTTCGAACAAAATGCGAGCAGTTGTTGTATTGCAGCTTTAAGCAACGAAACAGTAGACCACGTGGCTGTCACTCACCCTACAGAAGACAAGTTTCTGGGTATGGTCAACAAGTCGTTGCCGTCAGAGAAGCGCCGAGCCTTGGTCCACGTCCTGGCCAAGCATGCCGCAGTCTTTGATTTTGCGCAGAGCGAGGAGCAATTTAATGTGCCAGAGTCACGTACTCGTCACGTGATTGACACGGGATCCGCTCATCCTATCCGGCAGAAACCGTACCGTGTCTCACCTGCAGAGCGCAAAATCATTGCTCAACAGGTGGAAGAAATGCTCAAGAAGAAGGTCATTCAGGAGTCATGCAGCCCTTGGGCTGCACCTATGATGCTTGTAAGGAAGAAAGACGGTTCTTGGAGATTCTGTGTGGATTACCGACGTCTCAACTCTATCACCAAAAAGGATGTATACCCGCTTCCCAGGATTGATGACGTAATTTACTGCTTGCATTCTGCCTCGCACTTCTCCTCCGTGGATCTAAGGTACGGTTATTGGCAAATTCCCATGCATTCGGATGACAAGGAGAAAACGGCCTTTGTAACCCCAGATGGTCCGTTTGAATTCAATGTAATGCCGTTTGGCTTGTGTAACGCCCCAGCCACGTTTGAGCGCTTCATGGATACTATTCTGCGTGGACTGAAGTGGGAAATTTGTCTATGTTATCTTGATGACGTTGTAATTTTTGGCCGTACATTTAAGGAGCACAATCGCCGTCTTGACATCGTTCTTACATCTCTTGAGAGAGCTTCGCTCACCTTGAATTCTAAGAAGTGTCACTTCGGCAACCGTGAGATTCTGGTTCTTGGTCATCTTGTCGACAAGCACGGCGTTCGGCCTGACCCTCAAAAGGTCACTGCAGTTAGCAGCTTCAAACAACCGCAGTCACTACGAGAGTTGCGAAGTTTCTTGGGCTTGTGCTCGTACTTCCGTCGCTTCGTGCCTAAATTTGCCGACCTGGCTTAACCCCTGACATGTCTACTCAACAAGGACGTGCCTTTTCAGTGGTCAGCAGAATGCGAGTCATCGTTTAAGCAGCTCAAGTTTGTACTGACTTCAGGGCCCTTACTTCGCCACTATGACCCATCTGCTGCAACCGAACTTCACACCGACGCCAGTGGTATAGGCCTCGGGGCCGTCTTGGTTCAACGGCATGACACCATAGAACATGTGGTTGCCTATGCCAGTCGTTGTTTAAGTAAACCTGAGCGCAACTATACGGTGATGGAGCAAGAATGTCTCGCGGTCGTCTTCGTTGTCCACAAGTTTCGCCCGTATATCTACGGACGCCGATTCTCAATTGTCACCGACCATCACTCGTTATGTTGGCTCACCGGACTACGTGACCCATCCGGCCGTCTTGCTCGTTCGGCCATACGATTACAAGAATATGACTTTGAAGTGTGTTACAAGAGCGGTCGTCGTCACGCTGACGCTGATTGTTTATCAAGGCTTCCCCTTTCGACGACCGAGTGTGACGCAGACAATTTCGATGAATACCTAGCAGTTGTTGACCCTCTATTTCCTGACCTTACCACCTTTCGCACGGAGCAAAGCAGCGACACCAGTCCGGCTCCTCTATTTATCTCCGAAACGAATGGTCAACGCCGTTACGTTGTAAAGGATGGCATTCTTTACAAGCAAAATTATTCTGGCAAGGGTGCCCGTTTGCTTCTAGTTGTGCGACAAGCTTGCGACGTGATGTGCTACAAGTAATGCACGATGACCCTACATCTGGACATATGGGATTTTCCAGGACGTTTCAGCGCACACAAGAACGTTTCTTCTGGCCAAAGATGCGCCAAAGTGTAGCAGCGTACGTTGCGAGCTGTCAACTGTGTCAACGCTACAAGCGCCCAACTAGCGGCCCTCCTGGACTTCTGCATCCCATCACGCCCCCTGCTTCACCGTTTGAGGTAGTTGGTGTTCACCTGCTCGGCCCTCTGCCGCGATCAACGACAGGCAACCGGTGGATTATAGTATGCGTCGATCACCTGACACGCTACGCAGAAAGTGCGGCGATTCGTGCAGCAACGGCCGCTGAAGTTTCACACTTCATGCTCTCATTCGTCATTTTACGCCATGAATCCCCTCGTGTTATTATCAGTGATCGTGGCCTGGCAATTTGTTGCCGATGTGGTTGAAGAGCTTCTCCGGCTTTCTACGTCTCATTTTCGTCACGCCACCCCGTACCACCCACAGACTAATGGTTTAACTGAACGGACCAACAGAACTCTCATCAACATGCTTGCGATGTATGTTGATTCCGCTCACAAATCTTGGGACACTGTGTTGCCTTTCATAACTATCGCCTACAATACCGCAAAACACGAGACCACCGGATACAGCCCATTTTATCTCCTATACGTCCGCCAACCGCGTACGTACAGCTCTCGATTCTATCCTTCCATTCTCCGAAACCGCCGAAACTTCTCTGGCCGAAACACTTTGCCGTGCAGAAGAGGCCCGGCGCATCGCCCGCCTTCGTACTTTTGCCTCCCAAGAACGCTCTAGAACCCGTTATGACGAGCGCCATGAGCACGTATCGTACGAGAAAGGTGATTTGGTGTGGCTATGGACGCCACTTCGGAAGCGCGGCCTATACCAAAAGTTATTGGCCCGTTACACCGGCCCCTTTGTCGTTATGGCACGTCTCAGTGATGTCACGTACGTGATTTGTCGACTCTTGTCTACTGGCCGCCGCTCAAGCAAGACCAACGTCGTCCATGTCGCCCGTCTTAAACGTTTTCACCACCGGAACTCCAACTGACTCGCCCGGTGGGCATCGTCTGCAAAGGGGGGAATTGCTACGATACGGGAGGACGATTGAAAGTGAAGGAAGACGACGTGAGTTCGGACTGTGACATCATCGGTCCCTAGGCCTCTCGCATCCATCATTTCCATTAACAAACGCAGCTCACCGTAACAATATATATATATATATATATATATATATATATATATATATATATTTGTAATGAAGCAGTACCCTTCAGCTCCTGTTACTTACAACTGACATTGGGATCCATGGCCCAATTGGAATCTGAAAAAGAAAAAAAAAAACAAAGTGCTCATAATGCGACAGTTCTATACTTCGATTGACCATTACCACTTCCTCGCAGTGAATATTGCAGTGCATCAGAAAAATTCCAGGACGCTTAAGCTTCACCTTTAAGAGTGGAACGCGATAGCATTCAAAGATCCCTGACTGCTTCTCACGTTTCCCGACAACTGCAGCTTACGCAACCATAATGGTTACCGGGAAACACTTGCGGCGAATGCTATGCACGAAGGCGAGCTTTCTGGTGGAAACGCGGCCTGTTGCGTGGGGCGATACCGGAGATAATGCACAGCCGCGCCAATAAAATTAAATAATTTTCAGGTTTACGTTTTTGTTTCGTACGTTTCATATTTCAGTATGACAAGATTTAACATAAAAGGCATGCGCTGTGGCTGTTTTGTTTAATGACATTTGTTTGTGGATTGTCATTCTCAAAATTGAGAAGAATAGCTTTGGCCAAGATTGCAAGACAAGGTATGAGCAACAGTAATGATAGAATGGTGTGGCAGTATAACCCGCATATACCGCACGTCATATAAGAAGGCGTGGCATATACATGTACCTAAATATATTCGGAGGGCCTGCGTGATTGGCGATGATTTTCTCGGCCGCGGACGCCGGCGCTCACGCCGGATTTTCTGCGACACGGGGACCTTAACGCTTTCGCGTTAAATTGTGAACGATTGACCCGGGTGTGCATACCTGCCACCGAGTAAAATCAAGTGGTTCTGGTACAAAAACCTCTGTCCGTTCTATGACATCGGTAAGCGTTTCTTCCTTTAATTTGTGGCCATTTAAAGTATAGCTGCCTAAGTAGAGGATAATTAGTGATTCGGGTAGCCCTGTTTATCTGGAATCCTAAGTAAAATTCCTAGATTGATGATATATGTTATTTTGTGGCGCAAGGGCCAGCTATGGCCAAAGAGCGCCAAGACGTGGTGTACTGAGTGAGCAATGGTATGATCAATGACAGTGGATAGGTGTAGGGTGGCTGTAAAGGGGCCTAAAATCCTGCGCACTAAAGGTGCGTAAAAGACAAAAATACTAAGATCATGACAATGACGTGATAGGGGCGCAATGAATATAATATAGTATAAAAAAGTTGTAAGAGATACAAGGCACTACTGTCTCACAGGCACCCTTAGAAGCAAGGGCCTGGAGGAAAGTGCATGTCAAATATTCTGTCGCAGCGGCGTCCTCTGAAAGAAGATGCCACTACGAATCTCTCGGGCGAAAAACTTGCAAAATGTCGATGTTTAAAAAGCCTAAAACTGAATCGTGCGGAAATATCGGGTCATTAAGTAAAAACATAGCTGGGTGAAGGGGTATATTCTCTTTATAGGCTTGAACAAAGTGCTTTTTTCTTTCAGGTTCTATTAATGGACACTGTACTAGGATGTGAAGTACAGTAAGTGCTTCCCCGCATCTAGTACAGGTTGGGGGTTCGCCTCCAGACAGCAGGTAATTATGCGTGCTGTAAGTGTGTCCTATTCTGAGCCTACAGAATAGGACATCATTTCTTCTAGATTTCGTGGTCGATGGCCAGTTTCCTAAATGGGGCTTAATTAAATGGAGCTTGTTATTAGTCTGGCCGTCCCACAAACGCTGCCAATGGACTCGAAGTCTCTTGCGTAGATATGGCTTCATATCATGAACAGGGACGGGCATAGATGTGTTGCCAGCTTTTGCCTCGATGGATGTGGCAAGCTGGTCTGTCAGTACATTTCCCTCGATGTCTCGGTGTCCTGGCACCCAGCACACCACAACATGCTGCCCAGACGCATAAATACTACATATGAATGAATAAAGCGATACTATTACGGGATTTTTGTGCCTTTTAAGAGATTTTAAAGCTTTTACTACGCTCAGCGAGTCTGTGTAGATGATTGCTTTGGGTATTTTCGAGTCCTTGATATGTTTAAGAGCCGACAGTATTGCATAAGCCTCTGCTGTAAAAATGCTCGTTTGTGGGTGCAGGGCGTCGGCATCTGAAAATGATGGGCCAACCGCTGCATAAGAGACGCCAGCATGAGACTTTGATGCATCGGTGTAAAATTCCGGACAGGAGTTTTTTATGCTGCAGTTCAAGGAAGTGCATTCGAATGTGTGCAACGGGGGCGTGCTTCGTAACATGTAAAAAGGACAAATCACACTCTACAATCTTCCACTGCCACGGTGCGACCTGTATAGTGGGTGTCATTAGACGATGTTCAAAAAGTAGGGACATCCATTTCCTCAGCCAGACTTCTCACACGCAACGAGAAGGGCTCTCTTACTTCAGGGCGGTTATGAAAGAGGTGGGAGCTGGACAAATCATTTACGGTGGAATATGAGGGATGTTCACTGTTTGCGTTCACTCTAAGGAAATATATGAAAGCTGTGTAGGTCCTCTGCAAGTGGAGGGACCACTCATTGTATTCCACGTAAAGGCTTTCTACAGGGCTTGTCCTAAAGGCACCTGTAGACAAGCGAATACCTAGATGGTGGATGGGGTCCAGCATCTTCAACGCGGTTGGGGTGGCTGACTGATAAATTATGGCCCCGTAGTCTAGGCGTGTTCGTATGAGGCTTTTATACAAGTTTAGGAGACATTTTTTGGCACTTGTTTTTTAGATATTTTAGGTGTGGTATGAATGTCCAGCTTTGTGTCAAGAATTATGCCTAAGAATTTATGTTCCGTTTTTACATGTAGACTCTGTCCTTGCAGGTGAATGTCGGAGTCGGGGTACAGTCCTCTCTTTCGAGAAAAAAGGACGCAGGTGCTCTTTTGTGGATTTAGGCAGAACCCATTCTCGTATGCCCATTTAGCCACCTTGTTCAGACCAAGCTGAACCTGCCGCTCACAGATGGCAAGGTTGCACGATTTAAATCCAATCTGTACATCATCGACGTACGTTGAATAAAACATGTTGCGTGGGATGCATACACGCAAGGAATTCATTTTTATAATAAAGAGAGTGCAACTGAGCACCCCACCCTGCGGCACTCCGGTTTCCTGCACAAAAGGTCGTGATAAAGCATTGCCAACTCGAACACGCAATGTGCGATTCAGTAGATAACTTTCAATCACATTTAGCATATTACCACGTATACCAAAGTGGGAGAGGTCTCTCAGTATCCCAAACCGCCATGTGGTGTCGTAGGCCTTTTCCATGTCTAGGAATACAGACAGAAAGAACTGTTTGTGAACAAAAGCTTCGCGTATCTGCGCCTCAATACGTATCAAATGGTCAGTGGTGGATCGACCCTCGCGAAAACCGCACTGGTATGGGTCAAGTAGGTTTGTTTGATTCTAGGAAATGTAGTAGGCGACGGTTTATCATTTTTTCGAAGACTTTGCAGAGACAGCTAGTTAGTGCTATAGGCCGGTAACTCGAAACAGACGATGGATCCTTGCCCTGTTTCAGGATAGGGATCACTATGGCCTCTTTCTAGGCAGACGGGATCTCACCGGAAGACCATACAGCAGTAGCGCACCCAGGATCTCTGCAAGGGGTGGGGGGGGGGGGGGGGGTTGACAGTTTGCCAATTCCATCTAAACAGCACTAATTTCGATTTCTTCACGGGAAATTGTCGAAAAAATGTGCTTTTTGCGAGTGTGCAGACGATTGCGCGTCTTACATCTTAGTTGCAGTACTCAAATGCGTAAGGAAAGAAAAGGGGTTAAACAAAAGGGGGAGTTAAGTCGGCCTCAGGGTGGGGTTACAACCCCCGAATCCCCCCCCCCCGTCGGTGCGCCACTGCCATACAGTGTTGTAGAGGGAAAGGAGGGTTTTCTGTGTTTCATGGGGAAGGTGCTTCAGCATTTCATATATTACACGGTCAGCTCCTGGAGCAGAATTATTGCAGCAGTTTGGTGATGCCTGTAGCTCAGCTAATCTTAATGGCTCGTTATATGGCTCGTGTTTTTTTTTTCATTTTCGTTCCAGCTTCTGTCCTTCTATTCTGGCTTTGTATCGTTTAAACGTTTCGGAATAGTGCGATGAGCTGGACACTAGTTGAAAATGTGCGCCCAGGAGGTTCGCTTGGTCTTCCAAGCTGTCGCCCTGTGTGCTTACCAAAGGGAGTGAATATGTTTGTCGTCCTCTTACCTTATTTACCCTGTTCCAGACTTTCGATTCATCTGTATACGAGTTTATACCTGATAAAAACTTCTGCCAGCTCTCTCTTCTGGCCTGTCGGCGCGTTCTCCTGCCTTCGGACTTTACCTTCTTAAAATGCATGATTCTCCGCTGTAGGAGAATCACGTAACAACCCC
>NC_051157.2:169289449-169471108 GCF_013339745.2 Dermacentor silvarum
TTACTATTGCTCGTTGCTGACGGCGGGCCTCGGCTTCGGAAGCCCTCACGCTAGAATCGTCACGTCGACGACGAGCCCTTTCCCGACCGAGTTCACGCCGGCGTTCATCAAACGCAATTTGTTTCTTTGCAGGACGCACCACGCGTGGCCATCCCATCTGTTCGCCGAAACTGATCTGAGGCGAGGGAAACCCGGAGGAGCGCGCGCCAAATCGCTTTCCTTCCATGTCCCTCCTCGCGATACACCAAACGAACCTGATTGGTCGCGCGCCTGTGACGTGTTCCGTGGTCACCCGTGTAGCATATCCAATGCGGGTGTGCGCCACACGTGATTTATTTCTTTTTTTTCTCTATTTCTTTCTGTCTTCCTTCCTTCATTTCTTTCTTTCTTGTCCCTGGTTTGTGCCATTTAGCTTCAACCCTTTCTGCACTATCATCAGGATCGGCCACACGACAGGAGTATGTGCCACTGAGCTTAGACCCTTTCTGCACTATGGCCAGGATCGGCCCACTTTTCAGCCTGACACTACCACCACCACCGCCGATACTTGTGAGCCTATGAAGTTTCGCGTAAAACGGCGCCTCATCAGGCCCACGGATACTCACAGCAGACTATAACCTGCAAACTAGGATTTTTTTTGACATTGGTCTCCTATGCCACGGTTGGCGCAGAGTTTCGATGATCGAAGTTCTTGCATAACTCGTAATCTGCTTATCTGAAGCATATACAAAACAACGAATCAGAGCCATGCACGATATGTCGCATCAGATAACTATCCGGACCTGAGCATGACCTCGAAGTAGTCATGGTTAATTTTGATGGCACAAATCTATTATCGTAAAATGTAGTTACCGGGGTATCAACATTAAAACAGTGTTACTTCTGTTTTCTGCGCATAAAAAAAGCTTCCATATTTTGTGTCAATAAAGAGTTCATAAACACGGCAAGAGTTCAATTGTCACCCACATGTGTTTTGTAGTGAAGGCACGGTTCCGGAGTGCTTACCGGTGAGATTGGTTGTGAACTGAAAAACTTTTTTCTTGCCTGTGAGAAATATACTCGTGTTCACATTTCTAGATCAGAAGATGAAAGGTTGGTGCGTTTAATGAGCTATTTCACGTACTTTTATCTCAAAAGCCTTCACACCTAATGTTGGTCTGAACATTCGCCAAAACGTTACTTTTTGCTAAATTCGGAAGTACTCGCCTCGAAAAGTACTTGAATTCATAGTCGCACATTTTTAGCATAATTGATAGCCACATGGAGAAATGTTAAAAAATATTGTGGCTGAAATGTTAACGACTGTTACGAAAAAAATTTTGTGACAACGCACAATTTTTTTACCGAGCCAATTAAACGCGAAAAATGCAGAAATGTTTTCACCTATGACGTCACATAGTAGAACCAGGCCAGTAAAATATTTTAAATTTATATTTGTCATTCTACCTAGTTTCACATCTGAATTAAAAAAAATACCTCCAACCAATTTGTACTTCTTCGCGGAAACCTCCAAGAGTGCTTAAGCCATTAAGTATTTATTTTTAGAAAAAAATACTTTGGTGGACCCTCACTGACACAATCGCCAACTAGCTCAATTTCTTGCAAGAGAATCGGCGATGGTAACCTCAGGGGTCTGGAACGTTTACCGTGGAATGACTCTATTAGACAAACGGATGACGAAGCTGGAATATGGCGATGGGACGACCACGATGGCATCGCAACATATACATGATGGCGACTGCATGTCGACGACGGAATGTCGACGATGGCATAAAAAAAATTACGCCATCTTCCCGTAGGGGAACCCTGATTAATATGCGAAGCAGTCGTGAGGTCGACTCAAGTTCCCATTACGCGAGCCCTCGTTGCATCAGTAGCAGCTTCTCGGCGGCGTTGACGTTTCCTTTCGGCTTCGCGAGCCCGAAGTTCGGCATCGGCCTGTCGCCGCTGCCGTTTCGTGGCAGCGGCTCGAGCCCTCTTCTCAACGCCGCATATCCACGAAGTGAATGATGATGAGTGGGCGAAGCACCGGGGGATCATTCGGGCAAAACGCCGGAAGCGTTCTCCGGAAGCCGGAAGCTGGCTTCCGGAAGCGGAACCGGAAGTAGAACCGGAAGCGGCAGCCGGCTTCCGGAAGCCGGAGCTTGGCGTACGTGTATGGTGGCTAGAATTGGTCAATTCTAGCCACCATAGTACGTGCGCAGTAGAGTGTACTAGAATATGGTCGTGTGGGACGAGCGGCTGGGGCGGCGCATGCTTTGCAGTGAGGCGCCCGACGTGGAAAAATACTGGGGCGGCGCGGCGGTCGAAGTGGATTGGGCCGCATCAAGGTCGCGCCGTTGGAAACTGCTGGCGATACTGCTCGGCAGGGTCACTCGTACTACTTCGCGCGCTGGTATTTGCGTTCAGACCGATCAAATGGGGTTCATAATTGCATATGACATGTATTTATGCCTTCAGAATAAATTCCTGTTCTTTCTCTTCTTTATTTATTTTTTATTATTTTCTAATGCCGCTCGGTGATTGCGCGTGCATTGCGGCCGCAGTGGCGGCTTTCATTCTACTATGTTATTGTACGGTTCCCTTCGGAGAAAAAATGTTTTTCTCGTTCTTCAAGCAACATGTATCTCTCGTGTGTATTGTTGCGCATATAGTTTTCTATCAGTAGGTCTTGCGAAACCTTCCGGCTTGCCGCTTCAAACAAGTAAAGCATACCAGCCCCATCCAGCGCCTTGTACTTTAGATTTACGGGAAGCATTGGTATAGATGAAAAAAAAAGAGTAAACTGCAGTGCAACATTCTATTCAAGTTTCCGCCTTTCTCGCGTAATAGCATGCGGAGTAATTGGTACGGGGTCATTTATTGCAGTCGGACCTCGAGCGCCGAAAACGGTTTTAGTTAGCCATTCTATATGGTAATCTTTGGCCGTAAGCAGTAGGTGAGCATTTTTTTTTCCAGTCGATACTTCAAAAAAGAAAGAAATCCTGCGCGGTAGCCTAATTAGTGCCTACATCGTGGATACGGCGTTGCGCTGATAAACTGGAGCTCACTGGTTCAATTCAGGTCAAGGAGTTCGATGGGAACGAAATGGAAAAAGACTCGTGTACTTCTATTTAGGTGCACGTTAAAGAACCCCAGGTGGCAAAAACTAAACCGGGTGCCTCATAATCATAACGTGGTTTTGCCACGTGAAACCGAAGAACTTGCTTATATTGTAAAAGGAAAAAGAAAAAAAGCTAGTGGCTGCGTTCTTCGGCTTATTTCTGGGGGTGTAAACAACATAAATTATTCCCGAGTCAGATTTCCCAAAAAAAAAACATGTTAGGCTTATCCTATATTTCATGCATAAATGTAATGCCGTTCCCAAATGCATGACCGCTCAACTCAGCAGCTTGTATATTATAAACGGCTGCATTCAGTTATGCCGTGCACTATCATAACGACCATAATGAAACAATTAAAGGAACGGCATGTCTCACATACACGTAGACATATGTGCAGATCTGTTGCGTTCGTTGAAGAAAAGGGTGGTACCACATGGGGCACTCAGTTTTAATGGGTTGCAAACATGGTGAGACTGTCAAAAATTCTTGTCTGAATCAAATTAGCAGATTTACAGGCTGGCCCAAAACAGGGCGTTTATATTGAATGAGAGCTAGGAGCTTGTTAAGCAGGACTTAGTAACACCCGTCCGTTAATTCTCTCAGGAACTGCGCCTCTGCGCAACAGCCACGACTCCCCGGCAGCAAAATCATTCGGAATAACAGTCCTCACTTGCATGCACACACTCACCTTTGAGATGTCAATGTGCTGTTATGCGTTACGTTCGAACGGAAATGACTATTCGGCCTCGTACAGTATATCAATAACACACACACACACACACACACACACACACGCACACGCAAACGCACACGCACATGCACACACACACACACACACACACACACACACACACACACACGCACGCACGCACGCACGCACGCACACACACACACACACGCGCGCGCGCGCACGCACGCGCACGCACGCACGCACATATATAAGCTGGTTTTGCCTGCTATGAATATTATTTCTGCGAATGAGAGTTTTATTTTCAGTATTCACTAATAAGTGTGTTTGTTACTGCAAACACGTGCGCTTATTGCGGTTGGGAGTTCTCGCTTTTTTAATTATTGCATTTAGAATATTTGTTAATTTTTCCATTACATATATATATCGTAAATATATATGTCTATGTACCCTTTGATTTATAATTACCTAGAAATACATTGGTCATTGGTCAAATACATAGGTCATTGGCAATCAGATGGCCAGGGAAATTTGTGAGGCCTTTTCAATGTGTCAGTTAGGAGCCACCAGTGTAAGTGCCCCATCTATAGCTCTTTGCGATAAGGAACTTAAGTTCCTCAGGAGTTAATTCAGTTTGGCCTGGGTCCACCATGTGTATTGGTAAAATTTGTATTTTTTAGTGTTTTTGACGCATGCGCAGCAGGAGTTGCCTGACGATGACTCGCCTTCCCTTTCCCCCTTTTTTCTATTTCTGCCCGTTGCGAATTGTATAAATTTGCGCAGGCTTCAATAAAGGTGTTGTTGGCAGTCAGCGCTCGTCCTATGTTCTCTCTTGTCCATGTTTTTTGGAGCTGTTTTAAATATGAATGATCCGGACCAACTAGCTCGCACTCAAACCCTTCTGAGTCATTCTTCGCACCACACACTTCATAAACCTGGTTTATTTCACTCTAATATAGTTTTCTTCGATCATTGTCCCTGATCAATAACCACCAACAAGAAGTGCGTGTAAAATGACACGATATCAACAATAAAACTTTCTTACGTAGCCTTCATGGTGCGGGTATACCAGTTACTTTTAGAGGACAGTGGTGAAAAGTACAGTTCAACTGGCTAAAACTACATTTTGCACCGGCCCTCAAGAGTCATGGGCGCACCGAAGCAACTAAAACATTAAAAAAATGTACTGCACACAGGTTCTGCGAGAAAAACTGGGCGTCCGCCAGCGTCCGCGCAGCGAACGCGCGCGCGCTAGCATACGACGCGCTTGACAACGACAGCAAAATTGAAGACGTCGCGTTGCATAATCTATGCCTCAAGTATATATGTTTGGCAAAATGGCGTAAACATAAATTTGCAGTTGAAATAAAGCGCTATTTTAAGAGCGTACTATGCGCAATCGGCCTCGGCGCCCGCAGCAAAAGTACGTTGAATATGCCGCGGAGCGCGTCTCCGCCCCAATCCAGTTCGCTCGCAGCGCCCTCGCACTATTTTTCCACACGTGGCGCCTCAGCGGTAGAGCGCCGTTCGGCCCACTCGACCATTATCTAGTACACTCTAGTGCGCAGTAGGGGTGTGGTAAAGTGTACTAGACAATGGTGAATGCACGACGACAAATGCAAGACGGCGTTACAATGGCGACGATGGGAAGACAACGATACGAGGACAATTACACGATTACGAGTGTATGACGACAATGGCGTGACGAAGACTATCACGCAGCCTGCATGACGGCGATGGCGTGACACCGACGGCATGATGAGAGTCGGACGACAAAGCTGTAATAATGACGACACAAGCATCACGACGGCGTTACGGCCACAACCAGATCACTTGTGGCCCAAGCTGTTCAATTATCAGGCCCACTGGGTCGGCGTATAAAGGCCCGACCACATTCAGCGTTTTCCCGGCGTTTTCTGGCGTTTTGTCACTGGGCGCCGCTCAGCGTCGACGCTGAGGGCGGCGCCAAGCCGAAACGTCGTGCTCAACACACTCCAGAAATCTCGCCGTCGCCGCCGCCGCCAAAGCCGCCGCCGGAAACGGCTCGATGAGCGCTGACCAACCAGCGCCTTGCCGCGGCCACGCTGCTGGCAACTTTTTCAGGCAACTTCCGCAGATTCGCAGTTCCCGCATGGTTCGTGCTGCGCGCCGCCATTTCTACTTGTTTTGTTTGTTTGGCGTGTTGCTGCGTTTCGACGTCGATTGCTTCAATCATCCAAGATGCTTCCTGCAAACATAGACAACGAGCTTCTGATTGCAATTGTGGAAGCTAGGCCGATATTGTGGCAAGCAAAGCACAGGGAGCACAAAAATCGTGTGAAAAAGAACGTTTTGTGGGTTGAAGTCGCCGCCATCGTCCTGCCGGGTGTTCTGAATGCTGGTAAGATTTCTGTTTTTAAATTGCATACCTGCCAACTCTCTCTCTGTCTTGATGTTTACGAATTTGGGATCGCTTAACGATATTTTACAATGCCGCATCAACTTAGTAATAAGTATGCCGCAATGAGTGGACACAGATGCTTTACATTTCCTTACATTTTATTGCATGTGATCATGTCTAGTCGGAAAAGTCTGGCCGATTTAGCGATGCAGCGTGATCCAGTACATTATGGCCACTGTAGATGGGATTACCAATATCGCATTTTTTGCTTCTATGCCATGTTTCATCGTGTATAGTGGACAGCAAAGTATTATGAACATTTATTTTAAATTTATAAAAAACACTATTCGATTCAATGACTGAATCGAATACGGCCATATTCGATTCGTTATTCGATAGCTTCAAATTTTCGCACACTTCTAATGCAAGTTCCAGCAGACGAAGTTGACAATGCCGAAGCTGCTGAAACAGTCACTGTGATGTAAAAACAACGTGTTGCTCGTCAGTGTGTGCTGCGGGAATTTCGTTTCCGTCTGTGCTGCATCCGAAAGTGAATAATCATAAATAAAAGGCAGAAAAAAAATCCGTGCGATAGTATTCAGGGCTAGCTTTTGAAAAAATGCATGCTACTTCTACCCCCCCCACACACACACAGCAGACACACACACTCGTGTAGTGTCCGGGGCAATTGCAGTTCATGGTTGCCAAGTAAGGAATTGCCAAGCTGACAACTGTGATATATTTGTTTGCAGAGAACATAGTGCAGACACGCTGGAAGTCGTTGCGTGACAAGTTTCGCCGCTTGTTCGTGGCAAACAAAAAGGAGCAAAAGAGTGGAGCCGGCGCCGAGGAGACGGATGAGGCAGCCAATGTGACTTGGCCGTACTTTGAGCAGCTCATGTTCTTGAAGGACAGCATCGAAGGACGGCCGTAAGTTGGCATAAATTTTGTGACCTTTTACAATCAAGTTTTCATCAGTGAACCTCAGTTTAGGCAGTGGTGCCCAGTTTATGAAACCTGCATTGTGCAAAGCAGTACCACTAGTACACCGTTTCTAAGCACAAACAAAAAGTGCAATTACAGAGTTAATACAGGCTTAAAATGAACTGCAGCATGACAGCTCAGCTAAACGAAAAGAATCGTGACACATTACTGCTGCAAACATCAGTTGAAAATTCACTTTTAAAGCACCAGTTACCAGTGCATCACTCTCACTCCCTTCGTGCTGCATATAGTGGCACTACAGCTCACTGCACTTCACAAGTATTTTCCGAGCTTTGTCTCTGAGCATTGCACCATCACTGGGGGTGTTCATTTATACTAGGTGTATGATAACGGTCGGCTGTTTGCAACTGAAGTGAACCTGTGGCTGGTTATTGTGATTAAAATTCACAATTTTGTTGCCAATTATTGTCAGTCCGGATGCATTGCAGATTTGGGATGCCTAGCATTCAAACTTGTCTTCAGTCCACGCCTACAGCTTTATGCGGTGAAGCATCTCAGTTGATACCCTTTTCTATGTTTATTAGGTGTGTGCAGCATTTCCACTGTTTTTGTTAGTTCCTGCACATGTATTATTTAGATATGTACTGCGGCTCACTTGCTGTCGAACTCTGTAGAGGGCTGGAGCCTTGTCAAGCTGCAATTTGCAGCATTTTTTTTCCATCACACCCATATTTCTCATGGAGAAATAAAAGTTCCTTTGATTCGTTGAGTTACATTCAGGCAGGTAGGATAGCTTGTTAACGGTAGAAGTCATAGTGCATTCAGCATTTTTGTTTTTATTTATAGTGAACAGATCCAAATGGTTGAGCAAATGTTCTAAAGTCAGTCAACATCTTATTTCATCTCCCTTAAGAAGGCAGGCAGCTCAACTTATCAAATGCCGCAGACATCATTTGGCTACTCACAGAAATGTGGTTGCATGTTATCTTCCTCACTGTTATCTTCCTCACGCATTTTCAGGACATCTGGAAACATGACTGCACGGCAACTGCTGCTTGACATCAGCAGCAGCCAAAGCAGCTATGCTGACATGGATGCCACGGCACTGGACACCGGTTCACTGTCCGAATCCAGCGGACAAGATGTGCCACTCACACCGGCAACTGGTACAACAGGCGAGAGTGGGACCGCCGACATAGCACCCGATGAGCCAGCCTGTCCCCCCATCAGGCCGCAGCAAAAACGGAAGAGAAACAATGATGTTTATGTAGCAGAGCTACAAAATGTGACACAGCAGTTGAATGGCTATGTCCCCAAGGACATTGACGAGAACTTTGCCCTGACGCTGCTGGGGCACATGAGAATGATCAAGCCGGAACGAAAACTTGATTTGCAGATGAAGTTGCTGCAGGCTATAAAAGATTTTACAAATGAGGAATCGGAATAAACGCACTTTTCAAGCTTCATATTGTCTTCCATGATAAACATCTGTGTTATGGGACTACACAAATAAGAAAATTAAGGTCTCGCTTTACGGGCTACATAGAGTAAAGGCAGGAAGGTTAACCAAATCGGCAATCACATTGTTGCCCTTCACCAGGAATTAGTGAAAAAGGACATAAAAGAAGGCATTTACACGGGCTAATGAATACCAAGACGCACAATAATGCTTGCATGGCTTTCTGATGAGATGGCGTTGTCCGTTCTCACGGTGCCGCTCGCGAAGGGTTCTCCGTCCGCGTTTACCGCTACTATGGACATCCCTTTGCGTTCTCTGTATTCCATGGCGTCTACGTAGGCCACGCCCTCTATGTCATGGCATTTGCGCTCAATGTGGCGTGCCCTTGCCTCGTCGCTCCTTGTGGTGCTCCGGGTGCATGTTTTTGGGCAGTGGAGGAATTTTAAGTTCCCTCCTCGTCTCTAGTGGAATGCTTAGTTTGGTGCCGTGTTGCGCTTCATATCGAATTTCGAGTTTCTGTAGAATGTGTCGCCCCGTTGGAGTTTGTGCGAGTCTTTCGTATTGATGTCACAGAATTATATATTTTTGCTAAAAGCAGTACACCTGGTTGATCACAGCAGAGCATCTGTGCACACAGTGCCACAAGGCTGGCACAGAGTATGACAGGTTCAGTCAGAACTGTTCCATGCTGTGGCTTCTTGGCTTAGTAAAAATGGTCTGCTAAACAAAATCATGACAAACTATCACTATATATCTAGTCAACTTGTCATGAATTTAGTTTTCATGTGTGTATAATGCCAATTCCCAGCAGTACCGAGTTGAACTGTACTGATGACCCCAGAAAACTAAAATATGCAACACTCGCCGTAGCTTTTTTATTGTCATACAATTTTCACAGAAATAGTACACGATTGATGCACATACAGGGGTGGGAATAGCCAAAGTCATTTTGTAGCACGTAAAATTCGATTCTGGAGCAGTCTGTAGCACATGTATTCCATTATTGGAGCAGTGTGGCATATGCAAGTTTTAGAGCATCAATATGATTAAGTGGGGTATCAACCACAAAACCTTGCATTCTGTAAAGCCTAAACAGCAGCAGCCAAAGCAGCTATGGTCACATGGATGTCAGGTCAGTGGACACCCGTTCAACAACGTCCAAATCCAGCGGACAAGATGTGCCACCGACATTGGCAACTGGCACACCAGACGAGAGTGGGATCGCCGACGAGATAGCACCCGATGAGCCAGCCTGTCCCCCCATCAGGCCGCAGCAAAAACGGAAGAGAAACAATGATGTTTATGTAGCAGAGCTACAAAATGTGACACAGCAGTTGAATGGCTATGTCCCCAAGGACATTGACGAGAACTTTGCCCTGACGCTGCTGGGGCACATGAGAATGATCAAGCCAGAACGAAAACTTGATTTGCAGATGAAGTTGCTGCAGGCTATAAAAGATTTTCAAAATGAGGAATCTGAATAAATGCACTTTTCAAGCTTCATATTGTCTTCCATGATAACATCCTGTGTTATAGGACTACACAAATAAGAAAATTAAGGTCTCGCTTTACGGGCTACATAGAGTAAGAAGGCAGGAAGGTTAACCAAAATGGCAATCACTTTGCTGCCCTTCACCAGGAAGTAGTGAAAAAGGACATAAAAGAAGGCATTACACGGGCTAATGAATACCAAGACACACAATAATGCTTGCATGGCTTTCTGATGAGATCAGTGAGGATGTCACAGAATTTTATTTTTTTCGCTAAAGCCAGTACAGCTGGTTGATCACAGCAGAGACAGAGCATCTGTGCACACAGTGCCACTACGGCTGGCACAGAGTATGACAGTTCTGTCCCGACTGTTCCATGCCTGTGGCTTTTTGGATTAGTAAAAATGGTCTGCTAAACGAAATCATGACAAACTATCACTATACCGACATTGCGCTCTCAGTCCCGACTCCCGCTACACTCCGTTGACGTTGCGCACCTTCCAACTCTGCAGCAAGTAGCTTCGAGGGATGCGATTCGCAGTTATGAGGACATTTTCTCAGTCTCAAATAGACTTCGGATGTATCGTGAATGAACAACATCAGATCATTCTCGTCAACAACCTCGACAACAGAGACCGCAGGAACGCTGCTTCCCTGGCAGACAATTGCGAAAATTTTCAGGAAGTGCAATCCTTCCTCAAGCAAGGCGCAGTGTGACCCTGTTTTCCACAGTAAGCAGCATCTGTCATTCTTGCAGAGAAGAAAGGCAAAGGGCATACTCGCTCATGCATTGATTACCACAAGCTTAATGCTATCAGTGTGCCCAATTACCAGCTTATTCGGCCCACTGACGATGGGCTGGACTACCTAGGGACATTAAAATATTTTCAACATTAGACAATACATTAGGCTATTAGCACGTCAAAATGCACCCAGACAACATTCCAAAAACAGCTTTTGTCATGCCGAACTGCCATTAAGAGTGGCCCGTGATGCCTTTCGGTTTGAGGAATGACTCAGCTACATTTGAAAGAGCTGTCTAGTCAGTGATAAGAAAACACTACTTAAGAATGTTGTTAACTACTTCGATGATATAGTTTTCTCTGACACATTTTCTCAGCATTTAAAGCACCTCCAAGCTTTACTGCAAGCCCTCAGAACTGAAAACAACAAACTATAGCTGAAAAAGTGCCACTTTGGCCAAGATTCTATTGGCTATCTGGGTCACAGTGTCTCATGGCACTGTATCGCCCGAAAAAAGCAATGCAGAAGTGGTATTCTGATTCCCAAAACCAATACGTCTGAAAGAGCTGCAGCAACAATATATTCCTCAGTTCAGCGACATAGTGTGCCCACTTACGAAATTACTGAAGGAGAACACACCATGGGAATGGGATGTACAGTGCGAACAAGCTTTTGAGAAAATGAAACATCTGACCGAAACTTATCCACTTATAATATCTAGTCAACTTGTCATGAATTTAGTTTTTCATATGTGTATAATGCCAATTCCCAGCAGTACCGAGTTGAACTGTACTGATGACCCCCAGAAAACTAAAATATGCAACACTCGCCGTAGCTCTTTTTTTTATTGTCATGCAATTTTCACAGAAATCGTACATAATTGATGCACATACTGGGGTGGGAATCGCCAAAGTCATTTTGTATCACGTAAAATTTGATTCTGGAGCAGTCTGTAGCACATGTATTCCATTATTGGTGCAGTGTGGCATATGCAAGTTTTAGAGCATCAATAAGTTAAAGACAGTTCGAAGAAAGCGCTAGGAAGGTCACTTCTAGATTATGATTACGAGCCTGGTCCTAAGAGAAATAGAAGCGATCATAAACAGTTGACCACGCATGTATTCATATCCTGCCCCAGAGGAACGAAAGCCTTGACACATGCTCCTTTCTTGTATGGCAAGCGACTGATGGCACTCCCTCACTCACAAACTGTAGCCGTAGCGCCTAGCTCCCATACTGAGCTGCTTAAAACATTGATACAGCATCAAGAAATGCAAAAAGACTTCTGGAATCACTGGTACAAGGAATATTTAATACTCCTCAGAAGCGCTCATAGCAGGCCAATGTCAGACATCACTAGCATTGCTGAAGGCATTGCTAGCAAAAGTTCATGACATGATCCTACGCTAATACCCACTTCATCAGCGACTTCTCGAACAGTCAGACGATTTCCACGAATCACAGTTCGAACTCTCTCGACACGGTCATCATCTGTGGATGCGGAAGGTCTGGGCTTGGGATCGTCACCGACCGACATTCTCCTGTCCTCAAAACGCTTGAACCAATCATAACACTGCGTGCGACCCATACAGTTTGTTAAAGACGTCCCAACAATGCAGCCAGTAAAAATCAGTGTGGCAGGAGTAAAATGCTATTACAAGAAATAGCTGAAAATAAAGGAGTTGGTCCTGATGAGATATATCACTTCACGTGTTGAAACACTGTGCAATAGCACTGTCGCTTTAGCTTTACATGGTATTTGATTAATCTGTATCTGAAGGTGTATTACCCTCCGAAAGGAAAATGGCGAATGTTCCCGTTCACAAGGGTGTCTGTAAAAGAACTATTATGCCTTCTGGCAATGCAGGGTGATTTCTGAATAAAGAAAAAAAGGTTGACCTATATTCAAATAAATACAGTAAATGAAATTCACTTTCTTATGAGTGGCAAAAGCTGCTCGTCCTGTAGATGCTTTAGAGCAACATCTTTGGACACGCCTGGCTGTTGCCACTGCCAGGCAACTTCACCAAAGGTGCTGCAAAAGTAAGCAGTGAAGATGTTTCGCGCATCTGCTGCCTCTGTAGGAAAATTTCTAGCATGTGTCGAAGCAAGTGAAAAATAATTTGACTGCGAGCCATCCCGAGCTTCTCCTTCCACACTTTGCCGCCAGTGGCCTGGTATCACATTGCCAAAGCTGTCCTCCCTATCTACATACCCATGCGTCTGTGCATTTAACTTCATAATAAAGTTGTGCAGAATGCAAGCGGCCTTGATGACATAATCGACGTTGGTCGGATGGAGGTTTATCGTGCGTAGGAGCACTCTCCACCTTGCTGCTGTAATGCCAAAGGCATTCTCGACACACCTCCTGCAATGCAAACATGCAGGGCACTGTCAGGCAATAAAAAATTGTTCAAGCACTAGTGACCAGACATGAACAAAAATTCCAGAAACCTCTGTGTGACCGTGACAGCAATAAACTGCATAAATCATCCTGACAGCTTGGCTCATGACTGAGCTACCTTTGTAGTATGCATAAATGCATTTTGCTGCCATATACGAGACTGAAGTGTCCTCAGCAGAATGCTGATTATGTGCACTGCCATGTGAATGTAACTGTGCAAGGATGCTAAGACATTCTTTTTACTGGAGAAACTTTCCCACTTCGAACTTGCTCCAACAATAGATCAAAGGGGTCGATATCCAGCAAAAAGCATGTTATTGCTATCAGCAACCAGCCTTGCGCCACCCTGGTTCCTAAAAATGTATTTAATTTTATGTTTGACATACTGCAGACCAAAATTTGGTCCTTGCAGGACAGGCACTCAATATAGTAAGCAACAACAGCAACAGAGAAGAAAGTGTCAAGCAAATGTTACTAAAATGCACAATTATACACACACACAACATAGGAAAAGTGCTTTGTTTACAAAGTTATCTAGTATGTTGCGGAAGGGGAGTTTTGTTCTGATACTGTGCGAGGGAAGAAAGAAAACTTGCAAGTATTTGTCTTGGCAAAAAAGGGGGCGAGTGCATTTGATTGATCGTGATGTGTGCGCCTTGTGGACAGAGGGGTTACAGATGAAGTGGGCTCTAGGGATATCTCGCAATTAATGAGTGAGTGTAAAAAAATTCAGGTGAACCATATGACCCCAGGTATCGAGGAGGGGAATGTTATTGATGACCATTAGCTGTGTAGACGAACTGGTGCATTAGAACTTACAATAGATAAAACAAATAGGCTTTCTCTGAATTTTCTAAATTTTTATAATGTTAAGTTAAGCATATTCGAGTTTAGGTATAATAAAAGTAACATAACTAATTTAACACTGGCAGGTAAATCTCTGAGCTTGTGCTTTAAAAAACAGTTTTTGGAAAGTGGATGTTTTACTTTATTCTTTGAGATTTGTCATCTCGCTCTTTCTTTCCTCCTTCCTATCTTTCTTTCTATGTTTCTCTCGTCCTTTCCGAAGAGTAGGCAGGCGTTGTGCCCCTTCTGGCGGCAGTTGCCAGCCTTGCTTCTCGCTTTCACTTTTCCGTTTATATGTTTACAAATCAAATAATAATAATAATAAGTAGAAGAGCAAATATTGCTAATATGGAAATTCCAAGAAAGGGTACTAGTGAATGTTATACATAGGTATTGGTACTTTTGAACTTACTTTAATAGGACAGAGATCAGTGTATACTCGTATTTTAGCATTTGTGTTATGCAAAGACAGACCGCTTTATCATTGTTCAAAGCCATGCCCCACTCATTACACCATTTTTGTATGTTCTGTAAGCTGAAATCAAGTAGTTTGGTCATGCACCGAAGATATTTCACGAAATACGATGCAGTCATCTGCAAAAAGCCTCATTTGTGTACTAGGTGTGACAATGGTCATAACATCATTAATGTACAGTACAAACAGCGATGGCCTCAGGACGCTGACCTGGGGTACAGCGGATGTAACGGGGAGACAGCTAGAGCTGTTACCATCAATTGAAACAAACTGCACGCGATCAGAAAGAGAACCTGCTATCCATGCAAGTAGAATATAAGGTATGTTAATATTTCTGAGCTTTTGAATAAGTTTACAATGAACTAATCGGTCGAATGCTTTACTAAACCTATGTACGGTTACACTCTGCGCAGCTACAGCAATCACTGGCATGCCAAAAAATTTGCGCTGAGTCTTCAATATCATCACCGTGACCCACAATACTGAAAGTATGTCCCATGCTTTACCTAGCTCTGCTCAGCCTGTAATTGAAGACCCTCCTTTCATCAGTCAGCTGTTTTGCAGGGAAGGGTCTCATAAAATCCTTGCGTAATTGAAATGCCTCATCCCCAACAAAGGCATAGGGTGCGGCAGTTCTTGTTCCAGGCAGGTAGCTTGCAGAAGGTGTGCCGAGAGTTCCACTGGCCAGTGCCTTCCCAAATTCGGAGTTCTTCAGTATCCCTCCATCACTTTGCCGACCTTGAGCCCCAACGTCAATGATGGTGTACTGGTAGTTGCTGTCGACGGCAGCCATTAGCACAATGGAAAAAGTGCTCTGAAATAGAGGTTATCAGTGACCATATTATTGCACCATCTATGAAGATGTAATAGAAGCATACGAAAAATGCACTCAAATGAAATATTGTGACCTTGAACTTAAACATTAAAACAAATGCAGCGATTCTACAGAGTAATGAGATGCCTCATTACTTGTGAACAGCAGTGTGTTGTAGCAATTAAGCAATTGCAATTTGCAGCAATCGTCTACATTTAGCCAGAAACCACATGCACATCTACCCTCATGTGCAAGCAACAATTTTATTTGGGCAAGTTGGTTTTTAAATGTATATTGAAGCAGTGCAATAGGGCAATGACAAGAAAAAAAGAAAAAAACGAGAAAACAACTACAACAGGACTAGCGCTGACTGACAACGGAATTTTATTCAAAGCAGAAACAGCCATTTTATCAGCTATCGAATAACAAGAAGCATCCGGATTGAAAGGCATGCACGGGGAAGGGCAGCATCACGCATACAAGTATTTAGCCAAAAAAATTTATCTTGGTATGATACACACTTCTGCTATTGCCATGCAATACACTTCCACAATTTTTCTTTCATTTGTATTTACAAATTTCAGGAACCTGGTTAATCCTAGGAGTGCAGCACATGCGCATTTGTTACTATCAGCAGATAGATGGCTACTGTACCAATTTTTAACATTGTTATTGTGCTATCTCACTCTATCATAGAACATTGCCCATTTTGTCCAATGTATACATTTCCGAGGCTTAACTTTGATAGATGACATCAGAAGTGCACATGGTGAACTTGGTCTTGCGATTAGCAGAACATTGATTGTATTCGATTTTTATATTGTAGTGCACAATCTTGACATTTTGCACTGAGCAGAGAACACTAGGTTTACTTGATGTCTGCTGGCTTAACATGAACTTAGCAGGTACGGTAAGCAGACATTGCCAACGTAAGCAGATATTCTCTGCAGCGAAAAAGACAATAGCTGATAAACGGACAGCACTAATGTGCACATCAAACTGTATTTGCACTATATTCACTACATAAAATATAGTGAATATACAACAAAACAATGCCGCAACCAAGGAAGTGATTTGCTGACATAATTTGGCATCTTGTATAACTGTTCAGATGTACGGTTTACTGATGTACAGCTTACTTTAATATGTGACAAATGGCAAAAGCTGAATGCTTAAATGCGCCTAGTGAACAAGCTTACCTTGTAGTTGAAATACAGGCTCCCGGAATTGGCAGGTGCTGTGATGGCGACATGTTTACCATCCACGGCTCCTAAACAGTTGGGAAATTGCCACTGAGAGGCAAACCCTTGGGCAATTTCAGTCCAGTCAGCCTCAGAGGGTACCTGAATTTATTTTTTTAAATGGTTCGCAGTAGGCATTAGGTAGCTCAGTCAAAACGACATTAATACATATGATTATGATGCAGAGTTTACTACTACTACATGGCTTTTATTGGTGCAATATCTACTATAGCCAACACAGACAGAACCAATAACAATACGGTGAAGTATATGATTATCCACTAAGTGTACTGGTGTAGATGGTTGAAGAATAGGTTTAGTGTGTGAGGCTGTGCTAAGGAATCTGTAAGTTAGGGTGACAATATCATCAATCATTTTGTACTTATAATTGCAGATTGGTGTGAATGAAAGAATGGCTGTTTAAACAGGGCACCACTTAATGGTTGCAAAATAATGTGCACATGAGTGCATGTATGCCAATTAACATTTGATGTGCATTACTATGTCAACCTTTGCTGAAAAACAGCTGTTTCAAATAAGCAATAAGAATATACTTGTCACATGCCTCCTTTATGCATTGCCATCACTGCCCAATGAAACAAGTACAAAAGTAC
The DNA here is from genome assembly GCF_013339745.2 of Dermacentor silvarum. NCBI lineage: Eukaryota > Metazoa > Arthropoda > Arachnida > Ixodida > Ixodidae > Dermacentor > Dermacentor silvarum. The sequence goes on from NC_051157.2 coordinate 169,306,654, forward strand.
CAGCAGTGGTAAAAGGCAGTTATATTATGTATGCCTGCATTTAACTTGCAACAAGGTATGTTATCATGTTGTGAAATATGCATAACATGGAATTAAACTAAATGCATCCACACTAACACAATCAGCAGAACGATACTTTCTAGAAAAAGAACCACAAGGACTAACGCAGCACATACGTCAAGGTGAATATGCTAATAACATAAGCAAACAAATCAGGTCAACTAAAAGCCATCCTGCGTGTTTAAATGCCAAATAACGAGTGGCAAATGAACTCAAAATGCTTTAATACTATTATGTGGTCCCTACCTTCATGAAGCGATCCTTTAGTCGTGCCCAAATGACTCTACAACAAAAATGAATACATAGGCGAGCTGTCTCGATGCCCACTCTATATGCCATGGCCACGTCTTTTACTTCCTGGCCAGATGCAAGGTAGCTGGAACAAAAGATGGAGGGCCCGAAAATGTATGCACGATTATCCACAAGTTTATTGCCATTATTTGACAGTAATGACAAATTCAGGGATGAAGTACTGGTTACTACACAGATGCGCTGACAGCTTGGAGTTCCTGTTTATTATTCAAAATATTCAATAAGGTACTAAGCACATGTTTCACTGCATTAATTGTAGCATAAACAATGAAGTTATAGTGCACACACATTAGATATGCACCTATAAACGAATGCTAATATGACAGCTTACCAAAGGACTAATGATTTTCGCACCTAGGCTTGTTACAGGAAATCAAGTTGTACCAGTAATTTATAGGTGGCGATAGAGCCACTCAATTACCAGAGCAATGTAAACATTTACACAAGTAGCCTGGCTCTTTACCTACAGCAAACTGTACCCATCTTATCACTAGCTTCCTTCCGACTTATTATTCTAGTGTTCCAAATCAAATACAAATAAACTGAGCTTATACCAACCTTAAGGTTATTGCAAGCCGTTCGCCAGGTTCCAGGGGCTCCCTTACAACATACTCGCGCTTGAGGTCGTCAACCACAAACGAAAGTAATGCATCGAACATTTGTGGGGTCATCCGGTAGAACTTGAAAAAAAAATCATGATCGCCCTCTCTCATCCGACGCATCTGTAAGTGAAATATATACGGTGATTAATGCATTTTTAAACATGCAGGTGTTATTTCAAAAGATATGCAGATCCACCGCACATGTTAGAAAATGTATTTGTGAAACAGTTCATTAAATTCAATGCACACAAGTGCCTACTTTAATGCGATGGAAGATGCTATTTCATGCAATGTTTATGTTTATGCACTGCAAAGGTCCCAACTTTATTGTCTATGCACTGCACAGTTTAGAAGCCATGGAAAACTGCTAAAAGTAGTTCATGCAAATGCTCAGTGTGAGACGTCGACACCTTAAAGTCATGAGGATAAAGATGACACTTGATGTTTGTCATGGGAAGAATTGTGAGAGGTTATGAAAAGATAAGTGTGACACATACCCTGTCGCCCAAAAATTGGGTCGGTTAAATATAAGAGAAGCAAAGAAGCCAAGGTAAACCAAGCGCAACTGTTTCGCTAGAAATGTGCTCATTTCTGGAGCTTTCATGTTTTAAAGTTTTGTTTCAAGACTTATTATAATCACAACGTACAGTGTGACATATTCAGTTTAATCCTGATCATTCATGCTTTGAATGGTAGTATAGCAGAAACATTTTCTCGGGCATTTTTTGAGCATTGGGCCTCTTCGATTATCAGTCCCTGACAGTCCCGGACTGCTTGGGACTGCTCTACCACATTCGATTTTTCTCGGACAGCTTCCGAAGCTCCGCCCACTAGTCCGAGTGTTGTCAGAAGCGCGTTCGTTTTTTCACGGACCGGAAGTTCCGGACTGCCCGCGGACTGTTGGAGCTGTCAGCAGATGTTTGCTCAGACAAGCGCAAGTAGCTAGCAGATGACGGCTGTCTTTAAAAAGATGCGCGCGGTGTTTGACGCCATGTTGTGAAAGATTCCGTGTGCTTCTGCGTACTTTGCGCGCTCCAGACGGCAACTACTGTGCATTGAGTTATCGCTTCTGTTACATCGGTGCTTTGTGTGCCATCATGCAAGTTTTTTACGAGCCGTCTAATTGCTGTAGCAGTCTTCGTGTTTTTTGTTTGTTTTTTTAAAGAAAGAAGCACAGCGATCAGGCGCACATGCTTGCTTTTCTTAATGTGCTTCACGAAATCTGTCATGCTCATTGCAGGTAAATTTTGCTTTTCAGGTAAGTGAAACTAGCGTACGTGCAAGGAATCATATATTGCATGTGGCTATTTCATGCCAGTAGCTGGGGTGGTATACAGTAGGAGATTCGCGGATTGCTGTTGACATATATGTTGATCCCTTCTGCTACCAAGTTCGAGCGTTTGATTTTTGACGTGCAGGATTAGTAGACGGTGTACGCGCGCTCTCTCACGCGTCGGGCCTTTAATTAGCAGACGGTCTCGCGAGCTTTGAGGATGTCGGCGGGGGCTTTCTGCATGAACAGCGACGTGGCACGACCATGATTTCGGAGTCTCTCCACAGCAATTTTAGGGCCAATAAATATATTTCACCACCACCACGATGTTGCTTACGTCCGTGTGGGAATTCCACTTAAATTTCTCAGGCAATGAGCTGGCTAGCGCGACGTAATAAACTGCGCTTTGCGAAAACGTTCTGCGCGCTCAGGCTACGATTACACTAGCTTCATGGTTGTGTCGACGACGTACGCCTCTGAGACTGCACCATTGCGGAGGCCACGCTAATAAAAACGCTGGGTAGGGGGCTATCTACGAGTAGCAAAGAGCAGACGACGGCAACCAGGAGAGTGACTTCCGGTCGCGGTGCTTCGACCGAAATTTCGGACAGTCCCTGACAGCTGGATCACGTGACTGTGACGCACTCTTCTGTCAGGGCTAGTCAGACCGGAAGCCGCGGACGGTTTGCGGACAGTCCGGGATTGCATAATCGAAGAGGCCTATTGTTATGCGAAACTTTAACGAATCACCCCAATAAACATGAATGCAAGTAAAAATTTGCTATTTTCATGTTTGAGTACAAAGTAAACAAACAAATCTGAAATATACAAGATATGCGCCTTGCTCCTACTTCCCCACTTTTGCAAGTTAAACCATGGGAAGAAAATGGATATTAGGTGGCATGAATATCAGTGATAGTGAATGAAGCTCACGATTTATGGGAAAGTTTTCTTTGCAAATATGAAAAGGGCTAAGCACCTATGGTGCAGGGAGCAGTTGCCTAGTCTCTCGAAGCAATGTTGTCATGTTCGGTAGCATGCACAATCCTCCTATTTGATTATTGTGTTTGATCAGCTTTCTTGTGCACAAGCTGGTCTAGTCGTGTTCCAAGAACTGGTGCTAAAGCCTTCACATTCTTTGTACAGCAATGTACAGCGTTGCACAGTATTGTACAGTAATGAATACGGGAATTCACACAGCCAATTCTCCAAAAGAAATTAGACGGCTAGTAAAGCTGCCAAAGGTCAGTCTGAATTAGACTGAGTATTCTTAAAGTAGCACTTCATATTAGTCGAACACAATCATCAAAACAATGCACTCCTCGGCATGTACTGATGTTTGAGACATCGTTAAAAATTGCGTAGACGTCCGAACTGACACCTTGACAGAAGCTTCTGTTTATTCCCTGCTGCTGTAACTTAAAAATTATGAATGGACCAATCACGGAGAGAGCCAGAAAGAGGATGATTTTAAACTACAACAAGAAGCCTAATTTTCGACTTGGTACCGCGAACAATGCGCGGCACCAACATACATTAGCAACTTCATATAGCTATTTCACTCGAACACTTCTGTGTCGAAAGCTCGGCCGAAAGCTGGTCTGCTGAATAGTTCTCAACAGCATTTATAGGTTCGCAGGAGTTGGTACAACCATATAGTCGTTGAGATCTATCAATGCTCGAGACACGGTAGTAGCACGTTTTAGCACAATTATTACGGGTAGAAAAACAGCAAATGGGACTCACCGCCGTGTAATAGAGCCCTTCTTCCTTTCGGTGCATGAACACGGGTCGCACCCACCAGCGCCGGCGTCGTCGATCTTGCCGTTTCAAGATAATGAGAAGAAGGAGCTTCTTTTTTAGCAACAAAAGTTGCTGCCTTCTTTCCATGATGTGGCGTATGGCGTCTCGGAAGACAAACCAGCTACTTAGCACTAAGCTCAGCCAGCTCAGCTCCGCACGCCAGGAACAAAACGCTTGAACGTACGCTCACTACGCTCACGAGGACCGCTCGCGATGTTCTCGTCGATATCGCTGCCAGGTTCCTGAAGCATGGATTTGTGTTATAGGAGTATTTTTTCTGCACTGCCCTGAAATTTTCTTTCGCGTAAAACTAATAAATAAAGCATAAATATAGCATTCAACAATACTTAGTATAGCTATTATGATTGACATTGCACAATAATTTTGGAGGTTTCTGGTTAAACCAATCTGGTCACATTGTGCGACGCTGCGCTGGCGCTGGTCCGCGTGACGCTCGTGTGGCTGCTCGCCCTCTCTGGCGCAATTCTTGAGACGACGCCGAGAGACGCAGCGCCAAAAAACGCCGATAAAAACGCTGAATGTGGTCGGGCCTTTACGGGAGAGGCGGGCGAGAGCCCGGAGAGAGTCGGCGGTACAGAAGGTAGAGGCCGGCAGGGCTGCGCGCATGCGCTGCAGGGGGAGCGCGGGAAACACACGCACTTAATGCGTGGCAGCCACCTATCTCTCCCCCGCCATAGGGCCGGTGGGCCGCGCCCTCCTCTCCATCCTTCCATTTATCAGCGGCCCTGTCAACAGACGCTTGCGGAGCAGCCGGAGGTGCGAGGGAAAACGCGTGCGTCTGCAGCCGAGGCGCACAGGCGCCGCCTGCCTAGCTTCGCTACCCTCCCAGTACGGCTCAACTGTAGTCGAGCGCAGCTTCCAGAAGGCTTGCTGCGCAAGCCTCGCAGCCGGGCTGTACTTAGGGGGGAACACGTTATGAGAGAAGGTCGACAGGCGCAACAGAAGAGAGATAGCGGGGGCCAGGGCCGGCTCTCTGGGAGGGAGGAGGGGCGTGAGTTAAAAAAGATGACGATGTTCGAGCCAATGCTGCTGATAGTTTTTAGGGGCGAAGCTCCTTATAGCGGCACCCGTTCGTCCCCGTCGTCGTCGTCGTAGTAGTAGTGTGTAACCAGTCTGAGAAAAATGAGAAAAAAAATTCCGAAGTTGTGTCCGTAGCACGGAATCGAACCAGGGACCCCTCGCTTCCGAGCGCGCGGCGTTAGCCCACTACACCACGAAGCTTTTTCTTTTCCATTATTGCCGGAACCTTCACTTTGTGGACACCAATTTCAACAGTTCTTGCCAAAAAACAAAATACATAATCATACATATTGCCGCGACAACTTGGCCACATTCAAGTTGCGCGCCCTTCGTATTGGACACTGTGCACGCCGTACCGTGGTGTTGTTCAGCAACAACAGGCAGCGTTCTTCGTGGCACGAGCACCCGGTTGGACCGGGCTCGCATGCGCCACGCGCACGAGGCAGGACTCGAGGAGAAAGAGGAAGACGGTGGAACGCCAGTTTTAGAACGCGACTGCCGGGCATTCTTCACGACCGCAGTGACATTTAGTCGTGGGCACAGGTTCGCCCTTATTAAATATTGTTGTTTTCTTAACCTGTGTTCCTCAACATCGTTACATTTCTGGTGGAGGTGCTGGGTATGAGTCGAAGCCCCACGAACGAAAGTCAGCGTAACCCCGACCACCAGCGAGTCCATCCCGTGGAACTGACACCTGTGCACCAGCGGACCAGCCGCCGTCTTCGAGGTGACTCGCCCGAATTCGGCCCTCTTCTCTTCACGCCAAGGGAAACTCGGACAACGGACGCCGCCACAATGACTAGCCAGGTAACACCGGCACAGCTGGTCGTAAGCCAACCTCGCAAGCCGCCAACATTCCATGGCGACTTGTTCGAAGACGTGGAAGACTGGTTGGAACTGTTCGAGAGTGTGGCAAGCTTTAATGAATGGAATGAGAGACAGAAGCTCCGTAACGTATATTTCGCTTTGGAGGACTTCGCAAAAACGTGGTATGAGAACCACGAACCCTCTTTGTCCTCTTGGGAGGAATTTCGACGACAACTGCTAGCAACATACGCCAGCACGGATCGCAAAGAAAAGGCGGAAATTGCCCTTCAGGCTAGGAACCAGCTCACAAACGAGAACGTGGCGATGTACATCGAGGACATGTCCCGCCTGTTCAAGCGTGCTGATCCCACCATGAGTGAAGATAAGAAGCTCCGCCATCTCATGCGTGGGGTAAAGCAAGAACTCTTCGCAGTTCTCGTCCGCAACCCACCGCGCACCGTCGCAGAGTTCAGAGCCGAAGCAACGACCATCGAAAAGACGCTGGAACAGCGGGCTCGGCAATACAACCGGGAGGCAAGCTGTGCACCTGCCCATGTCTTCTCTGGAGGCGTGCCGAATGACCTTGAAGCCCTGCGGGAGCTCATCCGGTCAGTGATCAGAGAAGAGCTCAACAAGTTGAAGACACCTCAGACACCAACTGCACTATCTATCGTCGACGTTGTCAGGGACGAACTGAGGCAGGTCATACGGAGTCCAGAGCGTGAGCCACAGCCGATGCGGCGCACCCCAACGTACGCCGACGTACTCAGGCAACCTGCGGTACACAGTAGTGGAGCAGTTGCCACGACCATTCCCTACCCGCCGACAGTACGCAGTGCACCTCGTCTGCTGGAACCACTGGCTGCCTATCCGCCTCCAGCACGTAGTGCACCTCGTTTTGTGGAACAAAGGCCCCGGAAAAGTGACGTCTGGCGTGACCAGGAGCGCAAGCCTCTATGTTTTCACTGCGGAGAAGCGGGTCACCTGTATAGGTTCTGCCCGTATCGTCAAGCTGGATTAAGAGGTTTTCCCTTAAGTGCACCATGCCCGCGAAACGGTGAACGGCCAGTAGAGATCGAAGAATACTTGTCCACGCGCCAAAGCCCCGTTACTCCTCGCCAACATGAATCACGGTCACCGTCGCCCATGCGCTACCGATCGCCTAGCCCACGCGCGTCTCCAAGATTGTCGAGGCGTCGTTCACCAAGCCCACACCAGGAAAACTGAAGCAAGCGACCTGTGGAGGTGAGGCCGCTGATAACCAGAGTTTCGAAGATCCTCCAACACGGTTCCAGTACGATGACGAGATAATTCCAGTAAACAGGTGCAGGAACGAAAGGATTACATCAGATTTGCGGTTGATAATAGACGGATGCGAGCTGAATGCCTTAGTCGACACCGGCGCTGATTATTCGGTAATAAGCTTCAACATGGCGAAGAACCTGAAAAAAGTTGTGACGCAGTGGACTGGACCACAGATACGTACGGCAGGCGGTCATCTTATCACGCCCCTTGGCAGATGCACCGCAAGACTTACGATAAAAGGCTTCACTTATGTTTCTGACTTTATTGTACTCCCAGAATGTTCACGGGAACTTATATTGGGAATGGATTTTCTACAAGCTCACGGCGCCATAATTAACCTACGTCGGTCCAGTGTGTCTTTCTCGACAAAACAAGCTATACCTGTGGAAGAATCGGAGGAGCGATGTCTTGCTGCACTCCGCGTCGTTGATGATGATGTAACTGTGCCGCCACGCTGCAGTATAATGGTTCTTGTGGAGAATGAGATATTTTGCGACCGCGAAGGCATAGCGGATGGAAACATAGAGCTCTTTTTGAACAAAGGTATTTGCGTGGCTCGGGGTCTTGTGCACTTAAGCAATGGCCGTGCAAATGTCGCACTTACGAATTTCGGAAATGAATTCCAACACATCGCACAAGGAACAGCTATTGCCTTTTTCCACGAGTTCTGTGTAGCGACCGAATTATGCAGCCTAACGACAACGTCAACTGCTCTGCCAGGAACCTGCAGTGTCGACAGATCAATTACCGTCAACCCAAGACTCCCAGAAGCCGAAAAGAAACAGATACATGACCTGATAAAGGATTTTTCTGACTGCTTCTCTACTTCATCGAAGGTACGGCGCACGTCTGTTGCAAAGCACAGAATCATAACAGAGGACGCCACAAGACCAGTATGCCAGCACCCGTATCGAGTTTCACCCAAAGAAAGAGAGATCATCAAGAAGCAAGTAGAGGAGATGCTTTCAGATGACGTTATTCAGCCTTCCAGCAGTCCATGGGCGTCTCCCGTACTGCTCGTTAAGAAAAAAGATAACACACTTCGATTCTGCGTTGACTACCGTAAATGGAACAGCGTAACTAAGCGGGATGTATACCCCCTGCCGCGCATCGACGATACTTTAGATCGGCTCAGATGTGCAAAGTTTTTCTCCTCCCTGGATCTCAAGAGTGGTTATTGGCAAATAGAGGTGGATGAGCGGGACCGTGAAAAGACAGCATTCGTAACCCCTGACGGCCTCTACGAATTTAAAGCGCTCCCATTCGGCCTCTGTTCGGCGCCTGCAACGTTCCAGCGAATGATGGACACTGTGCTCGCTGGATTGAAATGGCAGTCGTGCTTAGTGTATTTGGATGATGTGGTTGTATTTTCCGCAACATTTGACCAACATCTAGAGCGACTGCGACTAGTATTAGAAGCTATTCGCGCCGCAGACTTGACAATTAAGCCGGAAAAATGTCAATTCGGCTTCAATGAACTTCGGTTTCTCGGACACGTCATCAGTGCTGAAGGCGTTCGGCCAGACCCGGAAAAGACAGCAGCCGTTGCGAGGTTCCCGACACCCACAGACAAAAAGTCAGTGCGACGTTTTTTGGGTTTATGCGCCTACTACAGAAGATTTGTGGAAAACTTCTCAAAGATTGCGGAGCCCCTTACAATACTAACAAGAGAAGATGTACATTTCATGTGGAAAAGCGAACAGCAAGACGCCTTTGACGAGCTAAGGAAACGCCTGCAAGCTTCTCCAATCCTTGCCCATTTTGATGAGACAGCCGACACTGAAGTTCACACCGATGCGAGTAACGTCGGCCTCGGTGCCATACTAGTGCAGTGGAAGAACGGCCAAGAGAAGGTAATTGCTTATGCCAGCCGTAAGCTCTCGAAAGCAGAGGCAAACTACTCGGCAACCGAGAAAGAGTGTCTAGCAGTCATTTGGGCAATATGTAAATTTCGACCCTACCTCTATGGTAGACCATTCAGAGCAGTCAGTGATCACCATTCGCTTTGCTGGCTGGCGAATCTCAAGGATCCATCCGGATGACTAGCAAGATGGAGCCTTAGGCTGCAAGAGTACGATATTACTGTCGTATACCGATCTGGGAGGAAACACAGCGATGCCGACTGCTTGTCACGCGCACCAGTCGAGACAACGGTGTCAGAAGAAGATGATTTCCCGTTCCTTGGCATTGTTCACGCGTCACAAATCGCTCAGCAACAACGAGATGACCCGGAATTGCTACCACTTATACAGCGCCTGGAGGGACTCGACGTTCAACTCCCGCGTATTTTCTCTAGAGGACTATCCTCGTTCTGTCTGCGAGGAAGTGTCCTCTACAAGAGAAACTTCGAGAACAGCGAGAAAAAGTTTTTACTTGTCGTACCCACAGCTATGCGAGAAGAAATTTTGCGTGCATGTCACGATGAACCCTCATCTGGACACATGGGCGTGAGCCGTACATTCGCCAGGATTCGTCTGAAGTACTACTGGCCTAAGTTATTAGCATCCGTGCAGCACTATGTCAAGACTTGCCGCGAGTGTCAAAGGCGCAAGGCTCCGTCCGTAAAACCGGCAGGCCTCCTCCAGCCAATAGAGCCACCAAAAGCCCCATTCCAACAAGTCGGTATGGACCTGCTTGGACCCTTCCCAACATCATCTTTAGGCAAAAAGTGGATAGTTGTGGCCACGGACTATCTGACTCGTTACGCAGAAACTGATTCCCTGTACAGTGCAACGGCTGTCGAAGTTGCAAAATTCTTTGTTAGCAATATCGTGCTCAGGCATGGCGCTCCCACAGTTGTTATTACCGATCGTGGAACAGCCTTTACTGCGGACCTAATGAAATGCTTGTTGCAAATGACACATACTGATCACAGGAGAACTACGGCGTACCACCCTCAGACAAACTGTTTAACTGAACGTCTCAACAGAACACTGGCTGACATGCTTTCGATGTATGTCGATGTGGAACATAGGCTGTGGGACGAAATTTTGCCGTACATCACCTTCGCATATAATACGGCCGCTCAAGAAACAACACGAGTTGCCCCATTTGAACTTGTTTTCGGCCGAGCAGTAACCACAACTCTGGATGCTATGTTGCCGTTAGACGAAGAAAACAATAACTCATCTGACCTAGATGATTTCTTGCAAAGAGCCGAGGAGGCACGACAGATGGCAAGGTACCGAATACGCCGCCAACAACGCATAGACTCCTGCCGGTACAACCAGCGACGTAGTGATGCGCATTATCAGCCCGGTGACAAGGTGTGGATATGGACCCCAGTGCGACGCCGTGGACTGTCGGAAAAGCTTCTCTGCCGTTAGTTCGGCCCTTACGAAATACTTCGTCGTATAAGCGACGTCACTTACGAAGTGAAATCCGCTGGACACGAGAGCTCAAGACGGCGCAACCCCACGGAAGTTGTACATATCGTCCGCATGAAACCCTACTACGAGAGATGATGAAAAAAAAAAGTGAGAGCTCACAGGAACCACTACTTTCTCTCACGCATCGGGCCGATGCGTTAAGGAGGGGGATAATGCCGCGACAACTTGGCCACATTCAAGTTGCGCGCCCTTCGTATTGGACACTGTGCACGCCGTACCGTGGTGTTGTTCAGCAACAACAGGCAGCGTTCTTCGTGGCACGAGCACCCGGTTGGACCGGGCTCGCATGCGCCACGCGCACGAGGCAGGACTCGAGGAGAAAGAGGAAGACGGTGGAACGCCAGTTTTAGAACGCGACTGCCGGGCATTCTTCACGACCGCAGTGACATTTAGTCGTGGGCACAGGTTCGCCCTTATTAAATATTGTTGTTTTCTTAACCTGTGTTCCTCAACATCGTTACAATATACACATACTTTCACAGTTGCATGCATCCATGTTGTGCGGTCAGCCACATTTTGGCTGCCATGTCAAGTCAGGTTTAAAATTCTTTTAAAGTTGCGAGGGGCTCAATCCTCGTCAGCCAATCCGGGAGGCATTCCTGATCTTTAATTACATCGATGAACTTGGAAACACCCTCCCGGAAAAGTTGTCGCGCAGGCCTTCGGTGAGGCTCACAATAAAAACCTGCCATTCGAGCCCGCCATAAACAGTGGAGGCCCATTAGCATAATGAGATCCAAAGGCAGTCCGTCCTCATTTTCTACAGTTAAAAATGTAATACCTAATGAATTTAAAAGCAATTCTTTCTGTAGTGTTCTTTGAAGAACGTCCCAAAAATAAACCCCTTCCGAACAGTGCAAAAATACGTTATCGATTGTTTCCAGTTGTTTACATATAAGGCAGTTTGCTCCCCAAGGTAAATAAAAACCCTTTTCTTGTAAAAAGGCCCGTACTGGCAAAGTCACGGTATGTAATTTAAAGAAAAAGGATTTTGTACCTGGCTGCACCTGCATTTTTTTAACACGCTTTAAAACGTCATGTCCCTGTCCTCCACTATTTATGGCTCTATACATGGGAACCGGTATGATCTTGTCAAGTGTATCCCTGTATAATTTTTTCCGTGACACCGAAAAAAGGTAATCATTAGAAAAACGTACGGATAGAAAACGGACACTGTCAACTACTTCCCTTAGGTACCCTCGAAGAGCACCAGGCATACTTAAATTGCTTACCACACAAGCCGGCAGATGCTTGATCAGTCGCAACTGACCCATTGTGCGCAGAAAGGGGTCACGCACGTCTCGAAAGAATGTAAACCTGTTCACTAGCTGTTTAACGAAAAGATGTGACAGGCCACTCGCTTAAACAAGTTCATTCGGCTACATCTCTCCCATTCTGATGCCCAAATGAACACAGCAAAAACCCTGTGGATTTTTTGCACATTTATACGAGAACCGTATAAAACTTGCATGACGTACCATATCTTGCTTATTAAAAAAACGTTGCATACAGTGGCTTTCGCAAACATTGACAGATGAGTGCCTTTCCAATTAGTTGTTTTTTCCTTGATTCGCTTAGCTTCTTCAAGCCAGTAGTCCTCATTACGACGGTAATGTTCGAGTGGTACGCCCAAGTATTTAGCTGGCGATTTAATCCATCTAAAGTTGGCGAATGTTTCCGGTGTTGACTGCCATTCACCATGCCAAAAACCCAGACACTTACTCCAATTTTCTGTGCTCCCTGTTGTGTTTCCAAAATGTTTAACAATGGTGGTTACTTCTGTAATGCTTTCTTTCGACGTACAGCACACTGCTACATCATCTGCATATGCTAAGAGTTTCACTTCGGCTTCCATAAGTTTGAAGCCCCTTATGCTACTGTTCTGAATGATTGCCAAACAAAAGCTTTCTAGATAAATGGCAAACAAAAGCGGGCTCAGTGGACATCCCTGGCGAACGGAACGCTCTATTTTAATGGGGGCCCCCAGTGTCTTATTAATAATCAGCCGTGTTGAGCAGTTCCGGTACGCCAGAGCTACCCCATCAGTGATGATTGATGCTACATTCACATGTTCAAGAACTAACAACAAAATATCATGCGGGACAAAATCAAAAGTCTTTTCGAAATCTATCTGCATAATGGCAACACTACGCCACGAAGCGGACATGGACACACGCACCACGATTGCAATAAATACCCAACATTAACGAAAGGCCGCGTTTCTAGCGCGTTTCTAACGCGTTTGTGCTAGCGCGTTACGGCCCGTGTAAGAAGCTGGTGTAAGACGCTGTGGCCTCTCCTCCTTACCTTCAACGCGTTTCGAACGCGCTGCCCAAAGCGGTGGCAAGTCAAGTTCAAGTCGAGGAGCGTTTATAATTACGGGGGGGGTATACTCACTCAGCAGTCATGTGATGGCGTCGGCAAACGCGGTGCACGTTCCGGCTTGTGTAAATGGCTGCCTAAGGCACTGTGGCCGCTCCCCCTTACTAGAGAGTACTGCACGTTTCTAACGCGTTTGTGCTAGCGTCCCCTTAAGCGGGAGATCCGATTATTCCCTCCGGAGCTTCGCCCACTCATCATCATTCACCCCTTGGATATGCTGTGATTTTTTCTACACGCGGACACGATAGTCGGGGACTGAGCCCTTAACACCTTTGCTGTAAAACGGTGAAATACGACTTAAACACAACCTACAGACATGGTGGCGTCGGAGTGTAATTTGAATGTACGAAAAACGTGTCTGTTACGAGGAAACTCAAACCCAAACCCCTTTTCCAGCATTTTTATCATACCAACATCGGCTCGCTCAGGTAGGGTACTTGCGAAAATCTTATCCAGATGGCGCTCGCATTCTCGGCAGGTGTAATTGGGACTTCGCCTGCCTAATGCGTTTTGGACACGCGCGCGCGTCAGGGCAATAGCAAACAATTAATAAAATAATAAAAAAGGTGCTAGGGCCTCCACATATTAATCTAAGACGACTTATATTGCCCCTAGAAAAACGTCTTCCCAGCAATGCATTTCTGTTTAAAAGTGAAGCCGACTTTAGGGGATCGGTGTAAGCTTGGTTGGTGTAAGCTGGCTTTCCCACGTTATTAGTTGCAGGGAAGCCCCCTGAAACAAAATTGCGATGTGAACGGGGCCCGATAACGCTATCGCGTTCCGAAACTCTTGAAGGCCAGGCTTAAGCGTCCTCCAATATTTATTAGTAAGACATGAACATCAAAGTAGGGTAGAAAACGGTTTTGTTCACTGTTTAATCTCTCCCATTCCTTGGGTTCTCGCAGGTGTCTTGTCTTGTGTGTTTTTTGTTGGCTTTTACAAGCGCGGCCTTGTGATCGAGCTGTAGTAGACGGTCAGTGGGAATCCCACGCGTCCCATCCCCCGCAACGCGCTAGGAATGCCATCGTCCGTGGACGCCGACGCGTCCCATCCCCCGCCGCACGTTAGGAAACCATCGCCCATGCCCGCCTACGCGTGCCATCCCTCCGCAACGCGCTGGGAAACCATCGTCCGTGGAAGCCGACGCGTTCCAACCCCAGCAACGCGCTAGGAACGCCGTCGTTCATGGGCGCCGACGCGTCCCATCCCCCGCAACGCGCTAGGAACGCCGTCCCCCGTGGACAGCGACGCGTCCCATCCCCCGCAATGCGCTAGGAAACCATCACCCGTGGACGCCGGCGCGTCCGATCCCCCACAACGTGCTAGGACATCATCGCCCGTGGACGCCGACGCATCCCATCCCCCGCAACGTGCTAGGAAACCATCGTCTGTGGGAGCCGACACGTCCCATCCCTCGCAACGTGCGAGGAACGCCGTCATCCGGGGACGCCGACGCGCCCCATCTCTCACAAGTAGCGCCGTTCAGGCCAGCCAAGCAACCGCGAATGCACAGGTTCTCTGTTCATGGGTTCGAATGCACAGGTTTCGCCCTGAGCGCCGCGCCCTGTCATTAGTCGCCTCATCCCCCAGTTCGCCTCTCCTTCTCTGCTGGTCAGGTGACCTGCCTTCAACCGATGCAGCTCTCATCCTCTCCTGGTCACGTGACCTCTCCGGCTTTGCTCCTGCGTGATGGCGGCCGTCATCGACGGCGCACGCTCGACTAAGAACAGCTCCGCTGTTAAAATTATGGTGGAGCTCTCTTTCATAGGAATGTCTGGAACACGAAAGGCAAACGTGTCTTCACTGAAGCGCTTGCATGTTTCGAGTACGTGAAGAATTAGGTTGCCAGTAGCCATCAGCGGCACACTACACCTGTACAGGAATCCTCGACAATTGCAGCACAAGCCGAAGCTGTCGAACGACTCCCGACTGGGAAACTTGCCCCAGAGACATCGCATTGCACGCGCCCGAGCACTGCGCAATTCCACCATTAACCACAGGAGTTCGCAAACCGTACAAGCGAACCCGAACGTATTGTTACTAAATCGCTTCCTGAGCTCATGGTCCGCGGAAACGAAAGGCGCACGATTTGCGAGTCGGCGACCGTGTTGCTTGGCGTGCGGCCTCGTGTTGGCCAGAGGCATCCTACTGCCGAGTCACATCGGGAAAGGTACAATCATTTTAGGGGCGAAGCTCCTTAGGGTCGAGCCTTGCCCCTCGTCGCGCCGTCGTAGCCACGCTAGTACTCGCCGCTCCCGCTAGAGGCGCAGCTGTGCTCTCTTTCTCTGTCGTTCCCGACGCGCGCGCGCTCTCTCTCTCTCTCGTCCGTAGCTAGGGGCGCTGCGGTGCACAAGGGCTATATAAGCGCTCTATATACTGCGCACATGTACAGTATATATATATATATATATATATATATATGTGTGTGTGTGTGTGTGTGTGTGTGTGTGTGTGTGTGTGTGTGTGTGTGTGTGTGTGTGTGTGTGTGTGTGTATACATGTAGTATATGTACGCCACGCTCCGTCTTCCGGAAGCCGGCTTCCGGAGAACGCTTCCGGCGTTTTGCCCGAATGATCCTCCCAAGGAGGTTATATAACCTCCTTGGACCCTCCGGCCGGTGCTTCGCCCACTCATCATCATTCACTTCGTGGATATGCGGTGTTTTTCTCTTTCTCTCTTTCGTTTCCGACGCGGGCGCTCTCTTTCTCTCGTCCGTAGCTAGGGGCGCTGCGGTGCACAAGGGCGTTAGTTTCTCTTTCTCTCTCGTTCCCGAAGCGCGCTCTCACTCTCTCTCTCTCGTACGTAGCTAGGGGCGCTGCGGTGCACAAGGGCGTTCGTTGCCGACGCGTGCGCTCTCTCTCATCCGTAGCTAGGGGCGCTGCGGTGCACAACGGCCTACATTCCCGAAGCGCGCTCTCTCTCTCTCGTCCGTAGCTAGGGGCGCTGCGGTGCACAAGGGCGTTCGTTCCTGACGCGCGCTCTCTCTCTCATCCGTAGCTAGGGGTGCTGCGGTGCACAAGGGCGTTCATTCGTGACGCTCTTTCTCTCTCTCTCGTCCGTGCCTCTGGTTTACCCTAATGATCCCCTGGTGCTTCGCCCACTCATCATCATTCACGTCGTGGATATGCGGTGATTTTTTGTTCGGCTCCGTAGTGTCTTGGGCAGCCAGTTGAGTTGCGACGCGCTCAGCTTCAGCAATGCGAGTGGCAGAGTTTGCAGAGTGCACCCCGAACGCGTAAAGGCGTACTTCTTCACGCTGGCGTGCCTCTCGCAGTACTAAAGTTGACAGGCGCTAGAAGCGTTTCTTGCAGCAGCGCGCGCGAAAACCTCCCTCAACCTCGATCGAAAAGCATCTCCCTCCGCAGTGGGAGCCGTGGGTGTTAGTGCACGTTAGTACCGTGATGCAATACTTCTCTTCAACGCTCCTAGATGGCGGCAGCTTCCCTGTCAAAAATATTGTTTTATGCGTTCGCCACCCACGTCACATTCGTTACAGGAAGTTGATCGTGGCCTTCGGCATAAAACACTTTATGGTAAAAAAAATAATGAAGGTAAGTGATACAAAACTAATGGCGTTTGTCCTATTGTCGTACCGTCAGCACTCATTGCTTTCTATTTTCTTATTAACGCGATATGGTGCGCATTGTTTTGCACTTTCAAAAAGCAGGTAAATGCACCTTTTTCAGCCTCTTTGAGGGGCGAGGCACAATTAGCCTTTTTTTTAAAGGCCCTCACATCGGCTGTGTTCTTTCTACTATAATGTAGCGGAGTGAGTTAGGTCGTACCTTAGATGCTCATTCGCTATCCTCTAAATTTGAACAAACACCACGAATGACAGGACGAGTGAACGGCTAAAGGAACAACTAACAAAGATAGTTATCTATTTCTTGTACACAAATTACATTTGAAGAAGTGACCATTTCTTGTGTCACACACTTACCGCCCGGATTCTGGTAAGGTGCTCCGTCTGAAAGGAAAATTGATCAATAGCGTGAGGAGCCTTCAGGTAGCACATCACTACAACACGCAAATACTAATATAATTTAATGAAACTAAAATTTCGCACATAATCCCGTTTGAGACAAAAACTGCATGAAATTTCGGCGTAACATGCGAGTCATTTTTTGCTGTCTGTCCAAGACTCGTGAACTTGCGTCTATGTTGTGAGATATACTTTGAGTTTATGCTCATTCTGTGTTAAAAAATTATTTATGTATGTATTATAAATGTGTATGCATATGTGTATATATACCGCGTGTTTCGGCGAACTCTTTCAAAAGTGTGTAAAGGTCTCCTGTGGCAGACGGCACAATTCTAGTTGATGGCCTGCTCCACTCGAAGAGGCGGACATTACTTGCACAAAAAATTGAAATGCATAATCGAATAAATAACGAAAATTAACTAATGCAATTTCAGAACTGATTACCTTATGGCCTATATAGCAATTTACATGCCGTGGAGTTCGGAAGGTGGATCCACTTCCATTTGGAACGAATTCTCAGGATGACACCAGTTTCCAGATTGTAATTCCCGAACTTTGCGGAAAAATGCATTGGCGTTCCATTAACGTTTGCGTTTCAATGCATAAAACGAGGCTTTGTCAGGAAGTAACTGCGCAAGTTGAATGTGGCTACTATCCGTCGGTCAAGCTAGCAAAGAACACCGCCAGTCCGCATCACTTCACATGGTGAGACTGGAGCATTTGAGCGTGACCACGCACTCGAGCTCTGTCGTGCTCAACGTAAACGCTGAGGATATGCACTACAGTTGCATGTAGCTGGGGTTTGCTACGGAGCGTAGATGCCGCAGCCGCCACGCGGTTTTAAACCGCAGCTTCCTAGCTTTAGTACGTTCCCGCAAAAATGGGCAAAAATATAACCAGAATTCTAAATATTGCCTCATTTCGGCCGCATTTTAGAAAAACTAATAAAGTTATATGAATTAAATTTTGCGTCCTAAATGGAAATTCCTTGTTCTCTACTATATCCAAAATTTAGCTTCCTTGAGCATGTAGTTACCGGGCTGTTTACAACAGAATATCGCAATATTTGGCGTTTTTCAAAAGCAAATTATCCAAAAAGTAAAAATTCAAAATTATTTTTCTGCGTCTAGAAACTAGATAAATATGTCCTAAAGCTACAGAGCAAGCCGCAATGCAAGAAGTGCGGTAGTTTCTTCTAAATATGGTCACAACTGAGACACAGTTCGCAAAGACCATGTATCTCATGCTTGTTCTTGAACATTTATTTCTTAATCACATCAATAATTTTTTTATATTATATATAGTTGGAATCTACAAGAATTGAGATTTTTATGGTTTATACGACAACTTAATATCCTAAGTAGAACAGCCGCCACGGTTGCTCCAAAAGTACTGAAAACGGGGGGAACGTGCCGCCGGAGTGGGACCGCCACCTTAATCTCCCTGTGTAAGCAAAGAAAAGCTGCTTTTACAACAATAAACAGAAGGAGATCGTCGCTTTATTCATGGACATGGTGATTCCGCCTTCAGCATTTAAGCTTCGTTTTTTGGTTTATTTCAAGTTGTCAATATACTTGTCGGTAATTGGAACCTAAGCTGACTTGAAAAACGATTCTTGTCCATTAGCTGCATTCGTTTCCGAGGAATATATCTAGCAAGCCTGGAGCAATTGTTATACATATTTTTTCTGGTGCTGACCTGCTCCTGTGCCATTTAAGTTGAATTCAATACCCTCTTAATCTTCTAGAATACATCCTGTAATGGAATATTGGCTAAATAATGTAAAAGAAACTTGACTACATGTCCATACACGCTTTCAAGGTAGTTCAGTATTTTCTAACATAAACGCCCTTTGAACCAACTGATCTCCCGTTTTCTTCAATTGAACTTCTTGCTTCATTAATTGCACTGCATGATTTTTTGCGGATAGCCGGGTACTGTGTAGTGTGCACGTGCATAAGGAGCACGGCACTAGGCCTTCCCGAAGGTGCAGTCGCATCATGATAGAGATGCTGCGCCTTTCAAAGTGTAGTAAAAACTCTCTGCGTGCAACCAACCACCAAAAGCGTGCTTCATTGCGGTGACTTCCGATGTGGCCTACCAAATTGGGATGCCTTGTGGTTGCGCGATACCTATTTCAAGGCCGACTACCAAGGCGTTATTTGCCCTGTAAAGGGTGTTTATTCGAGTCGTAGAGGAGCCGCAGCAACAAACGCAGCACAAGCAGGCAGGGCGCAGCCAGAGAGCGAACTGGTACGAGCCGCATGATGGCAACGGGGCTTTTCAGGGGCCCATCTTCGTTCTCATAATCACCCCACTATGGAAGAGTAGCCATCCTGGTGAACTAGGGAAAGCTCAGCGGATCATAATACGGCTTGAGCCGGTTAGTGTGCAAGTCACTCGCCCATGACAACGAAGATCGCAAGATGGCGATACGGGTTCACCCATGCAAAAAAACTGATGATGTACGCACAACCACGCGGTAGGGCCCGTGATATATTGGAAGGACCTTGGACGAAGCCAGGAGCAGAATTAGGTGGGATCCAAAAGCACACGAGGGAATCGATCGCGAAAAGGTGAGGAGGTGCTTTGAGGTCATGACGCTGTTTTTGCGACACTGTTGAGGAAACGTCAAAGAACGGGCCAGTTGTCAGAATTTCATGGCGTGCTGAACGACCGTAGCAAAGGTGACCAGTCGGCAGGGTCCCGCCGCTACGGGAGAATCGTATCAATAGTGGTGGAGGGCTGGCGGCCGTAAAGCAGAAAGAATGAAGAGAACACGGTAGTGGCTTGGGAGGCAGTGTTGTACGCGTATTTGACAAAGGGAAATACAAAATCCCAGTCGGAGTGGTCTAACGCAACATACGTTGATAGCATGCCACAAAGTGTTATGTTGCATTGTTCTGTTAAAACATTGGTATGTGGATAATAAGCGGCAGTGGTGCGTCGAATAATTTCGCCTTCAGATAGGAGTGACAGCAGCACGTCCGAGAGGAATAGGTGACCCCGATCGCTTAGCAGTTCACTAGGTCCGCCATGGCGGAGGAGAAAGTTGTGTAGAATGAACGAGGCGACGTCTTTTGCTGATGCGGTAGGTAATGCGCCGGTCTCAGCATATAGTGTCAAATGGTCTATGGCGACGACAATCCGTCGGTTTCCTGTGCCAGTAGATGGAAGAGGCTCGTATAAATCAATGCCGATACGGTCAAATGGGTGAGCTGGGCGGGAAAGTAGTTAGATAGGTGCGGTGGAGAGATGTGAGACACATTTGCGTCATTGGCAGGCAATTCAGGAGCGTACGTATTTGTGGACGAAGTTGTACTGCCCGCGCCAATGGTACCGCAGGCGAAGCCGTGTGTAGGTCTTCGACACGACGCCGTGACCACACTGGGGGTCGGGGTGAAGAGCGGACCATAAATCTTTTCGAAGGTGGGGGTCGCGACTAAGAGCCATGTGCGGCCGTCATTGTGGTACCTTCGGTGGTATAAAAGTCTGTCGCGGACGAAATGCTGCGCCTATCGGCGTATCGCTCGAGGTCTCGAAGCTGCCGGAGGGTTTGACAAAACATCGAATATCATGACGACCCATGGGTATTTTGGTTGCTCCGAAGCCATGTCCAGCATGTCGAGTGGTGAGATATGACTGCAGCTAGAAATACAGGCGTCTGAAGTACTGGGAAGCGCGAGAAGGCATCGGCATCAGGGTGTCTGTGTCCTGAGTGATAGACGACACGGATATCATATTCCTGGAATCGGAGGGCACACCGAGCGATACGACCCGATGGGTCTTTGAGGTTAGACAACCAGCAGAGAGCGTGATGATACGTCACCACGTGAAAGGGTCGACAGTACAGATATGGGCGAGATTTTTTTAAATTCCATACAATGGCTAGGCGCTCTTTTTTTGTTACTGAGTAATTGCCCTCTGGTTTTGTGAGGGCACGACTGGCATAAACGACCACGTTTTCGCCATTACTGTTCTTACGTTGTGCGAGCACGGCACCAAGGCCACCAGCACTGGTGTCAGTGTGATGTTCTGTAGGTGTGCTTGGATTCAAAATAGCGCAAGATTGGCGGAGATGTAAGTAGGCGGCGAAGAGTCGTAAATGCATCATCAGAGGCTTTCGACCAAGCTAGTAGACCGTATTATCGCCTTGGAGAAGTTGGTTTAGGGTTGCGATTACAGTACCGAAATTGCAAACGAATCATCGAAAATAGGAGCATAGGCCAATAAAGCTGCGTAGTGTTTTCGAGTTAGCGGGCTTCGGGAATTCGGATACGACGCGAAGTTTAGCAGGATCAGGACGAATGCTTTTTTTGGAGACAACGTGGCCTAGTCTATTCAGTTTTAGAGGTGCAGATAGGCACTTTTTCAAGTTAATCAGGAGACCAGCATTTGGGAGACAGGTTAAAACTTTGTGTAAACGGCGAAGATGGGTGGGAAAACCTCGGGAAAAGACGACAACGTCATCGAGGTAGTAGAGGCAAGTATGCCACTTCAGGCCACGCAGGATGCCGCCCATCATGCATTTAAACGTGGCGGGCGTGTTGCCGAGACCGAACAGCATTACAGTGAATTCGTACAAGCTGTCTAGTGTTGCAAACGCGGTTTTTGAACAGTCAGCATCGGCCATAGAGCACGGCACGGGCCGATATTTTCAGCCCGGGCCCGCCCCGGGCCCGTTTTTACGTTGGGCTGCCCGCCCGAGCCCGACCAAAAGTTTATGGTGAGACCCGGGCCCTGCCTGGGCCCGGAAATAATCTACGTTACCCTCCCGGCCCGCCACCGTAGGCCCGAGCCCGGCCCGAGACCGACAAAAGTCACCGAGCGGCAATAAAAAAAATAAAGCAAAAAATAGAATGAAAAGAATGTATTCTTAAGGCATAAATACATGTCGTATGCAATTATGAACACCATTTGAGCGGTCTGAACGCAAATACCAGCGCGCGACGTAGTACGAATGACCCTGTCGAGCGGTATCGCCTGCAGTTTCCAACGGCGCGACCTTGATGCGGCACAATCCACTTCTATCGCAGCGCCGCCACAGTATTTTTCCACGTCGGGCGCCTCACTGCAAAGCATGCGCCGCCCCAGCCGCTCGTGCCACTCAACCGTATTCTATAAATTATAGCCGAAGCGCAGCCACGACCGGTCGTGAGCGCAGCGCATGGATGGAGTCAATGGAGAAAGAAAGCTTCTCGTTCAGTTATGGTGCAGCGTAATGCGCTGCTGCTAGGCGGCCGGTTGAGAACATGCGTGCAATCATGGATGGACGCAGTGCCATATTTCAGCCGCGTGACGAATTATCTTACCAGTCATCGTTTTACCAATTCGCCTTTGAAGAATCAGCAATCGTGAACGCGCTTGCACCGCGCTGAAAGCATTAATTACATTGTTTTAGGTAAGGAATACGATGACATCCTTTGGTTTGAGGCGACTTCGTTCTTTCTGGACTTTTACGTTTTGTTCAAACAGCGCAAAATACGACAGAAGAAAAAGGAAGTACACAGGAGTAGCACAGGGGCGCTATAACGCAAAATGATTCCACACTGTTCTGACTCCAATTTATGCAATCAGCCTCCACGATTAGCCAAAACATTTTCGGGCTACTGCCAACTTCGCCTGTCTGTCACGTGACGTCACGCAAACCGCGATAGCTCCCCATCTGATATAACGTGTACACACTGATTATGCACGATTAAACCAAATAAAAGAAAAATAATCATTCCTGATCCGACGCCTTTTCCCCATTAACCCTCTGCTATTGGTCCAATGTTTTCTGGCTACGCCCACTTCGCCTGTCTGTCACGCGACCTCACAAAACCGCGAAAACTCACCACGTCAAAGGGACGTGTACGCAAAAAAATGCATTAATATGCCGAAAAAAACTGAAAATTTTTCTGAATAGCCACAGACTGCCCCGTTCCGAAAGGATTAGAAGACGGCTGCCCACCGATCGCTCAGGCCCTCGCTACTCGCACCTGCCGGTGAGCATGTATTTATTTGCGCATGATAAACCTTTTTGCATGACAGTAAAATGTTATCGAGCCCTTTGGGCATGCATACGACATCGCTCTGCCAACTCTTCCTTGCTGAGGATCCGTTTTAGCGGCATTCTTATCCTTCCGTTACACGCCGCCGCGATTTTCCACCAGCCACAGCAAGCTATGTAAGGCGAAGCGGACCAATCGGAGAAGCCGACACCACCCTCTTCATGCGGTTATCTATTTTCACTGTGCTGGCTCAGCCCCATCGAAACCCTTTCCACTAGAGCGTGCTCCTCGCCTCATGTCAGCCAATTAGATAAGAAAAAGCGCTGAGTGTCGACAATGTTATTGCTTTTGAAAGTGAACAATTGGTTTTGAAAGTGAACAAAGGTGACCTCCTATAAACGAGGAGAGTGTTTGATTGGGTTGTTCAGACAATGCTGCGGGTAACCACCCGATGCTTGCGTCGGTGGTTACGTAAATTTGACGTCAGGAGTTTGGAATCAAAACAGTTTGGAATCAGTTTACGTTATAGCGACCCTGCTAGCTTCGAGCTGCGCCGGAGCAATAGGTTTTTCAGAGTCGAGACGCGCGAGGATAACACGCTTCACGTTACATGCACACAACCAGAAAGCCCGAGCCCGGCCAGAGCTCGAGAAAAAACTGCCGTACCCGGCCCAGCCCGGCCCGTGGGCCGGGCCGGGCCGGGTACTTGCAGCCGGGCCGTTGCAGTGCTCTAGTCGGCTATGCGCACCTGCCAGTAGCCAGAGCGGATATCTAAGGAGGGAAAAAACTCGGCTCCTTGCAAACATGCAGTCAAGTGCGTCGTCTATACGTGGCAACGGGTGTGCATCCTTTCAAGTAGTCTTGTTAAGCCTCCGATAATCAACGCAAACTCTTATGGTGCTGTCTTTTTCTTTATTTTTAACTAGGACGACTTATGATGCCTAGTGACTGCTAGAAGGCTGGATGACACCGCGCTAGAGCATATCGTTCACCTGGTCATTGACTACGCGTCTTTCACTCGCCAATACTCAGTATGAATGCTGCCGAATGGGTGCATGGCTCCCAGTGTCGATATTGTGCGAAACACTCGTTATGCGGCCGAGTGACGTTGCTTGGAACTCATAAAAGGAATAGAAGCCTTGGAGCAAGCCTCCCTGCGTCGTCGTAAGGTCACTGGCAATAGATGGCGTAAAACAAGGCGGTAGTTACTAAGGAGACGATCTCTTGAAATCGGCAAGATAAGCGGAGTCGTCCATCGTGTCAAAGATTGAAGGTGAAGCCAGTAGCTTTGCAATCCCAAGGCTCTCATGGCGGTGCAGAATAATTGGTTGATGAGCGCGCACATCAGAGAGGCACCAGTTTTGAACTCGAGGATACGGCGAACGGCATTGGTACCGATCGGTGGCGAACTAAGAGATCAGATGGCGCGAAGCGTACTGTGCCGTCATCTACAGTCACAAGGGATCCCACAAGAGCAAAAGACCAGGCAGGCATAACGGCGACGTCTCAAACGGTGATTTTTCTACAAGTGTCCTGGCTGTCATTGATGATATGTGATGATATTTACCTTTAAACATCAATTTAGTGCAATAAGGCACTTGCGCTTGGCGCGCGGCCTAGAGGAATGAAGATGTACGCTGGACTTCCGCACTCGTGCGTGCGCGCGTGACGTACATCGCTTGTGATGGTGGAGCTTTTGTGACGTCGTCTAACGTCAGTAGGGGTGGTGGTACTTGTGTAACGTCCGCACCAACTTCTCTCTGCATCCAGTTTCACAGGGTGGAATGGGGGCGGATATTTTGTAGTTTAGTAGTAGTGGGGAGCCTTTTTAACTTATTCGCAAGCGTTTGTTTCGCAGTACTATTAACACCCGCCATCTAGCATTTGTGTAACATATATGCTTGAAAATTTTATTTAATAAGCGTCGTTCTCTCTCTCTCATCCCAAGCGTACGCATACGACTATGTACACAGACCTTATCACACCCTTATCGTGCTCTTCTCTTTGTTAATGCATAGCGATTTCAGTATGCCCAGACAACGGTGCTGCAATGCAACAACAAAATCTTTGCGAGCCCAACTCTGATTATACACCAGCCATTAAGGCTGCACATCGTGGCCAGAGGCGCATTGTCTACATTTGATCGTCTTGATGAAGCAGTGCCCTTTAGCTTATGTTGCTTACAGCTTGTGTTGGGATCCATGAACCTATAGGGACCTGAAAAAAAAGGACAAGTGCTCAAACCACGACAGTTCTATACTTGGATTGACTCATTACCACTTCCTCGCACTGCATATTACAGTGCATCGGAAAATGTGGACGAGTGACCCGGGTGCAACACTCCAATTGCTAGTAGATACAGCGTTTGACCGCTGGCGCTACGCTGCGCCGCTCGCGCGTACCGCGTTTCTAGGTGGTTTCTTTCGCCGAGCGCTCGAACGCAATAATATGTTTCGCATCAATGCAACCCGTGCAAGCGTGGCTGTATGGCTGAGTGGTTACGGCGCTCGCCTCGGGATCATGCGTACGCGGGTTCGAATCTCGCCCTGGCTCGAATTTTTTCTCTTAATATCACGCTTTTTCTTTTTTTGTTTTTCCTCTCTGTTTGCCAGCACGGTCCTTTGAACCCCGGTGCCACGGCGGCAGCCGTGGTCCCGGGCGCCAACGCGAAGCGGCGATCGTTGGGGTGTTGCGCAGCGCAGCGTAGCAACACCCCAAATAAAAAAAAAGTACTGCTCCAGTCAGGTAGACTGCTCCCTCCCTGACAGTGAGATTATATTTGGATCATCAAAACAGTGATGCGTTTATAATACCTCCGATCCCAACAGTAGGCTAGTCACTAGGGATGGTAATATCGATGAACGATTAATCGATTAATCGACTAAAAGTACGCCGCAAAACGATTAATCGTCATCGATGTGTACCTTTAATTTAATCGGTTTAATCGATTAAAGCAGTTCGATTAATCGTTTTCCAGACAGTGACTAAAGTGGCGTGAAAATTTTGAAATCGTACTGTAGAATGCGGAGTACGAGCAACGACCGCGCGGCTGCGAAGACCGAGAGCGACTGTCGACTGTTTTCCCGAGTCATGTCGAGCTGGCCAAGCGCTTCCCCGCTTTACGCGCACGTCGCACAGGCTGCCTGGGGCCCGGAGAGAGGCCGCCCCCGTGGAGGAAGAAATAAACTAGGCGAGAGCATTACGTGAGGCAGCTAGTCTTGGCAAGCGAACTCACCGTCAAGCGATTTCCTTCATTTTTTACTTCGCAGTAGGGTCAACACGTGACCCTGAGTGACAACGTATTGGCCGATAATGTTTGGTTCGCAGCAGTTTCAAATCAGTGCGCTCCCGTTCAGCTGCGCTGCTGCCCTGCACCCGGCAGCATTAAACCTACCGCGCGCTCTGATGTGGCGATCACGTGTTGCGCCATTACTTCTTGATGTCAGTCGTGCTGCGATGTTCTCTTCTAATTATTCCTTCCTCCATGCCCACCCTCCTCAGTAAGCGCCATCTTTAACATACAGGGTGTTCATTTTTAAGTTTTACGGAATTTTTAGAAATCGCCTGTGGCAGGTAGCATAATTTTATCATTGAGCTGGGTTATTCGATGAGGCGCAAATTCGCACGAGAAATCGAAACACATATTCAACTAATAAACAAAAAATCACTGATTAACATCTTAGTTAATTACTTTACGACACATATAACAATTTACGAATTGTAGCCAGTGATCTTGTCAGGCGTATCCACTTGCAATGAATTTCCAGAATGACACCAGTTTGGAGATAGGCGCCATCATACTCGCCGTAAAAATGCACTGTTGTACCACTTAATTTTTTACCAAAATGCATTGAAGCACAAAAGTAACTGTAACGTCCATGTATTTCGTCCCACACTTTGAGAAATAGTATCTCGAAACTGGTGTCATCCTGGAAATTCATTTCAAGTAGATGCGTCTTGCAAACTCACCGGCTACAATTCGTAAATTGCGATATGTGTCATAAAGTAATTAACCAAGAAGTTCATTAGTCAATTTTCGTTAATTGGTTGAATATGTCTTTCGATTGCTCGTGCTACTAATGTCCACCGCTCAACGATAAGAATTATGCTACCTGCCACAGGCGATTTTAAAAAATTCCGTAGTAGTTGTCACGTAGTAGTTACGATGAAGAAAACAGTCGCAAAACTGTGAATGACGAAACGGACTTTTTATTGGGCGAGCCTGTGCCCACAAAAGCAAGTTTCACTCGAAGCACAACGATAGCGGCGAACACAGTCGGCGATCGTCGAAATCTGATCAGCGGCGAAGCGCGTCGGCTTTTATACATGATCGAGTCATCGAAGGTTCCAGAGTAATCTCTGGTACCCGCGTGTCTTCCAGAAGGTACTAGACAATTGGCGTCGCTCATACAATCAGATTACATAAGCGTCGGTGACAACTGATAACGGATAGAAGCATCGATAACGTTCGAGAAAATTCCGATACTACATGCAGGCGCTTCCTGCGCCGAGCGATAGCGTTTAAGGTGGCGGTCCGGCAGCACTAGCCCCCCGTTTTGAGTACCTTTGGAGCAACCGCGGTGGCTCTTCTACTTAGGATATAAAGTTGTGGTATATACCATAAAAAAGCTTAATTCTTGTATATTCTAACTATAGATAATATTAAGAAATTGATTGATGTGATTTAGAAATAAATGTTCAAGAACAAGCATGAGATGCATGGTTTTTGCGAACTGTGTCTCAGTTGTGACCATATATTTTTTTTAATTATGGGGTTTTACGTGCCAAAACCAGTTCTGATTATGAGGCACGCCGTAGTGAGGGACTCCGGAAATTTGGACCACCTGGGGTTCTTTAACGTGCACCTAAATCTAAGTACACGGGTGTTTTCGCATTTCGCCCCCATCGAAATGCGGCCGCCGTTGTGACCATATTTAGAAGAAATTACCGCATTTACTGCATTGCGGCTTGCTCTGTAGCTTTAGGACATATTTATTTCCTAGACGCAGCAAAACAATGTTTACTTTTTGGATAAGTTGCTTTTGAAGTTTGCCAAAATATCGCAACTTCTGTTGTAAACAGCCCGGCAACTACACGCTCAAGGAAGCTAAATTTTGGACAAATTAGAGATCAAGCAATTTCCAATTAGGATGCAAAATTTCATTTATGTACCTTTCTTGGCTTTCCTAATAATGCGACCGAAATTAAGCAATATTTAGAATTCTGGTTCTACTTTTGCCCATTTTTGCGGGAAGGCACTAAAGCTACGAAGGGGCGGTGTAAAACTAATAAAGGTACATGAATGAAATTTACCGTCCTACATGGAAATTCCTTGAACTCTAATTGTCCAAAATTTAGCTTTCTAGAGCATGTAGTGGCTGGGCTGTTTACAACAGAAGTTGCGATATTTGGCAATCTTCAAAAGCAAATTATCTAAAAAGTAAAAATTCAACATTATTTTGCTGCGTCTAGGAAATAGATAAATATGTCCTAAAGCTACAGAGCAAGCCGCAATGCAGTAAATGCGGTAATTTCTTCTAAATATGGTCACAACTGAGACACATTTCTCAAGAACCATGTATATCATGCTTGATCTTGAACATTTATTTCTAAATCACATTATTCAATTTCTTTATAATATAAATAGTTGGAATCTACAAGAATTAGGCTTTTTTATGGCATATACGACAACTTTATATCCTAAGTAGAAGAGCCACCACGGTTGCTCCAAAAGTACTCGAAACGGGGGGCTGGTGGCGCCGGACCACCATCTTAACATTTGTTAGCCGGTGAAAAGCGGTCACCGGGGAAAGATAGACAAGTACACGTGTCAATATGAACACTCCGTATATTGCTTATTCCTTCACTAGTCACTAGTGGCAATTATAGTTGACCTCTAACAAACTAAACATTACTCTTTATCAAAATTTATACGCTTGTATGTCTTATCCTGGTTCCACCTTTCAAGCGTTAAAATAGGTACTTACGTGAATAGATAACTGTGTTTCAGCCTTTTTAAAGCGCCCGAAAAAAAAGTCGATTAATCGATTAATCGACGAAAAACCCCGCATCGAAATCGATTAATCGATGATACGCTAAAGCGACGAACGATTAATCGTTAATCGATTAAAACATTTAATCGACCATCCCTACTAGTCACCACCAGCCCAGCGTTTTCTCCGTCAACGCCTCCTCCGTTCCAACGGCGGCGGCTAAAAACACGGTACGCGCGAGCGGCGCAGCATGGCGCCAGCGGTCGAGCGCTGTATCTACTAGCAATTGTAAATACGCGACCCGGGTGTGCACACCTGCTGCCGAGTAAAATGAAGTGGCTCTGGTACAAAAAGCTCTTTTGTCTGTTCAACTACATCGGTAAGCGTTTCTTAGTTTAATTTGTCGCCGTTTTAAGTAGCGCTGCCCAAGTGGAGGTCAAGTAGCGATTCGGGCAGCATTGCTTATCTGGCATTCGAAGTGAAATTTCTACAATGAAAAAAAAACCAATAAATGAAAGGAGGTGACACAAAACTAATTGAGTTAGTCCTGTTGTCCTACAATCAGCACTCATTCTTATTTTTGTATTAAAGCGATATGGCGTGTTTGTGGCCGCACAATTCGCTTTTTTTTATCGATGCCCTCACATCGGTTGTTTTATTTCATATATAATGTAGTGGAGTGGGCTAGCTCGTAGCCCAGAAGCTTATTCGCTATCCTCTAAAATTGAACAAGCACCACGAATGACAGGACGAGTGAATGGCTAAAGGAACGACGACCAAAGATAGTTCTCTATTTCTTATACAGAAATTACAGTTGGAGAAGTGATCACTTTCTGTGTCATACACCTACCACCCGGATTATGGTACGGCGCTCTGTCTGAAGTCAAATCGATCAATAGCGCGAGAAGCCATCAGGTAACAGACGACTACAGCAATTCGAACATGATCTCCTTTGAGATAAAAACTGTACGTAATCTCGGCCTAGCATGCAAGTATTGTAACGCAGCAGCACAACTGTTGTCTCGACGCCTGTATTCGGCTGAGCTACGCGCTGAACGAAGATGACGCGCACAGTGATGGTGATTATATACCGGTGAAGAAGAGGAAGGATGAATATTGTGCTCACACTAATTTCCCCCTTGCGCGGAAGCGGCCACCCTGGCCGCTGTGTATAGCGGTGCGGTACGCCATTGGAATGATTTTAGGTGCGAAACGTGGACGATTTCTGTGCCACGGCAGAGGCCATCGGATGGCGTGACAGCAGGAGTGACGCGGTAGTTCACTGGCGAAGGTTGCTCGGCAACTGTGTAGGTCCCTATAAAACGTGACTGAAACTTTCCACACAGTCCAGGAACTCGAGTTGATGTCCACAATAACATTTCATCTCCGAGGCTTAACAGAACGACACTGTGAAATGCATCGTAGCGAGTCTTCCTATCCTGTTGACTTGCTTCGGTGTTGAGGCGGGCGCGATGGCGACACGCGGCAAGGCGGGATATTAAGTGCTAACTCACTGACGCCGACGAGTTCACGGGAACATCACAAAAGAGACGTCGAGGAGAGAGGTCGGTTTACGCCTGTAAACTACAAAGAACGGTGAGTAGCCACTAGTGCGCTGTGCAGCGGTATTGTAGGCAAAAGTCACAGGATGGTATCCCAGTTGGTGTGGTCAGCGTTGATGTACATGGATATCATCTGAGAGAGAGAGTTCGATGAAAGCGCTCTGTGAGGCCTGAGGATGGAAGCTGAGGATGGTAGCTGGTAGTCGTCTTATGGATGGTGTTACATGTGCGGAGGACGTCCTCGAGAGAGAGAGAAAACACTTTACTTGCTCCTGTCAGAGAGTATGGGTGATCTGGGTGAGACTCAGCTCCCCCTTTCACCGCCTACCTCCCCCCTAGACGTCGGCGGGAATAAGTTGGCTTCCGGCGGCTTCGTGTAGCTTCGACAGAAACGCCTTGCCACGGTCACTCAAAAAGACGCGTGCCGCTCCATGTCGTAGAAAGATGGCTTCCAAGAAGAAATCGGCAATGTCCACCGCGGATCCTGAAGGTAGCGCAGCTGTTTCGGCGTACCTGGTCAAGCGGTCAGCTGCAGTGACGTTCCATCTCTTGCTGATAATGGCAGCGGTCCGTAGAGGTAAATCCCAATGACTGCGTATGGAGCGTCAGGACAGGGTAGAGGTTGCAGCAGTATAGCCGGAGGTGAAGTGGGTCGTTTTCAGAGCTGGCAAAGCGAGCAAGAAGCGACGTATTTCGCAACGCAGGCGCGAAGTTCAGGCCAGGAAAAACGACTGCGGATATGTTCATGGGTTTCGTGAAAGCAGAGATGACCAGCCGTGGGATCATCGTGAAATGTCGCCAATATCTGTGCCCTGAGTGATCGAGGAGCGACGGGAACCCAACGCTGTCCTTCAGGGTGGACGACATACTGGTATGGAACAGAGTGTTCACTTTTGAAGTTCTGTCTCTGGCGACGGGCTTGAGCGTTAGGAGGACGAGATGAGCCATGAAGGCGTTCCATAATTGAGTGGCAGTAAGCGTCGTTGCGTTGGTGGGACGCAAACGTCTCAGGGTGGAAAGAAGGAAGACCGTTGAGAGCGGCGAGTGAATTAACTAACTGCAGAGGACGCGTTCACAGGCTCGGCGACGGATGGAGGCAGGCCGAGAACGTCGGACTGCGGTGATAACGGACAGTGGCTGAGAGCATCTGCATCGTTATTTCTTGCCCGATTTGTGCGTGACGTCGAAGTTATATTCTTGCAGACGAAGTATACAGCGACCTAGACGTCCACAGAAATTCTTTAACATCGGCAACCAGCACAAGGCGTGGTGGTCGGTCACGACCGTAAAATGGCGGCCGTGTAAATAAGGTAGAAATTTTTGTGTGGCGGGGAAACACTCCTGCTCAGTGACTGTATAATTTTTTCGGCCAATGTTAACGTTCGATTTGCGTATGGGACCACGCGTTCCTCAAACCGTTGTCGTTGCAAACGAACAGCTCCATACTGACGCCCGCACCGAACAGTGCCGCTGGCGTCAGTATGGAGTAGAGTGGGTGCGCTGTCGCTGAAATGTCAAAGCACTGGCTCAGGTGTGAGGGCACGCTTTAAGGTGTCGAAAGCCGTGTGACAGTCGTCTGACCATACCAGGCGCGTAGCCAGGGGGGGGGGGGGGCTGATGGGGCTTCAGCCCCCCTGAAATTTTTTCGTGCTGTCATGCACCGCCGACCAAAACAACCACCGGCCCCGGAAATTATTGTGGATTTTGTGAACAATGTCTTTTTGACATTTGAAAAGACATTTCGGCGCGAAAATTGCGAACTCGGGCAGGATTTCGTGGAAACGCCCATGCACCTGGAGTCACATAACGTAAGGCGCCCCAGCCGAGCACAAAGTTTCAAGGGATTTTCGATAGCAAGCGGGCGCGTCGCGGCATCTCGCAGCGGCACCGGAGTCTACGGAGCGCATTGATTTCAATTCCGAAACTTGATGAGTATAAAGTTCTCATACACTTTTGACGCGAAAGTGTACTGACATTTCCAAAAGCGTGCTTCTGATATTTATTTCTGGAACTTTCTCGGTTTAATGTTTTTATAAACTTGGGCCAACATGCACGCACTCGAACGCGCGTGTCTAAGCCGTTCCAGAAATGAAAGCACGCGCTCGCAATCTTCCACGCACAGGAAAATATTAAATATCACCGTGACTGTCAGCTGGCATCTGATAATTTTCTCCAAACATTTTCAGAAAGCGCGTCCAATGTGATCGATAAGCTCGACCAGGGCAGGCAAAGTAAAATAACAGAAAACAGAAGAAACTCAACGGCCTATTTAATTTGAGACAGTTCTTTTTTGCGGGCGGCAAGGTCTTGCTCTCCGTGGCGATAGGGACACTGGTCCTATGGATTTAAGTAAAGCCCCCGCTAAAAATACTGGTAAATTTCCAGAACGCTTCTTCGCATGCGAGCTGATTGTGGAGATACACATCTGAAGAACCATTTGGAAAGTTGCCCCAGTAATGCCTCGTATTTAAACCAGACGTACAAAACCAAATTATAGAAATGTGTGGTGAAATTATCAAAGAAAGCCTAGATGCAAAAGTGAACGCTGCAGGCTGCTTCTCCGTACTTGCTGACGAAACGACGGATATTGCTGGAATCGAACAGCTTACTGTTTGTGCAAGGTACGTAAACAAGGATGTCAGCGATATCGAAGGAAGGAAGGAAGGAAAATAAGAGGTGAAAGGCAGAGAGGTTAATCAGGTTAAGTGTCCGATTGGCTACTCTGCACAGGGAGATGGGGTAAGGCAGAAAATATTAGAAAAAAAATGTGGTTGATCCCTCTTATATAGGAATCGGTATAGAACACGAAAGTGAAACGTGTCTTCACAGAAGTAGTGTAATGTTTATTGCACATTGATATATAATGTCTATTGGTGTTTTGTGGCTAAAGCGCCCTTAGGCGTTGATGCACCCACGCTGACGCCTGGTGGCACGTCTCCTCCATCACGACTACCAACGTCGATGACCATGAGCAACCGTCGTGCATATGGAAGCTGCACTACGCTGCACACGCTAGCACAACGCGAAAGACGAAGCACGTAACTGACACACTAATACAAGGCGCAAGACAAAGCACGTAACTGAATCGTCACCGAGTCAAATCAGCGCGTACAGCGCGTCGTAATTGCAGCCTCCGCGATCAACTTCAGAAACATTTTCAGAGCTAATTGCGGAGGCCACGCTCCGCTGTGCTGAGTACGGTGAACGCCACCTAGGTGGCGTTGGTAGTGCTTCTTGATGCCAGCGTCCCTTCGAATGCTGGCATCGAGGCGTCGTAGTGCTGAGACCACCGAAGCGTTCACTGTCGGTGCGCGTTAGTGTCATAATGCAGTACTTCTCTTTTCTGCTCGTAGGCGGCGGCACCGCCCCGAGCAAGAGCGCGGGTACACGGAGGAGTGTTAGATATATAAGGCGCGTCTGTGTAGCTCTCTGCAAATGCGTTTGTGGCGCAATGGGTTAAACGCTCGGCGATCTATCGTCGCGGACTGAGAGGTCGTGGGTTCGATTTCCAAATTTTGCATGTTTGTGGAACTTTTTCTTCTGGTTTCTTTCTTTGTATTATGTTCGTGTACATTGTAAGAAAGTCATATCCGTGACGGAAATACGTCAGTGAAGTCTTGGTGGACCCCGGCATAAAACACTTTCGTGTTAACCAAAGAAGATTAAAAAGAAAACTAAAGGAAACGTATCAGTCCGCACATTCTATAGTTTTTCACTAAGTCCTGTTTCTTTTAAAAAGCGTAATAGCGCTTTTAAAGCAGTTCGTTCCGACGTCGGCTGGGACCAGGGACCAAGAATTGTGGCTTCCGTAACCGACGTCGGCTGGGACCAGGGACCAAGAATTGTGGCTTCCGTAAGAGGACGGCTGTCTACCTTGTCGAGCGTGGTGCTGAGGAAACGATATCGAAGTGTTTTTAGGTTTCAGCACAGGAATAGATGCCCTCTCTCATGAAGACTGCAGGTTATTCGCAACTGAAATGAACTGCAGGGGCGCTGCGAAAACTGGCCACGTCTGGCTACACTGTGCAACATGGCGGATATACGGAGGTCCCCGCGTCGCCGCAACCGCCGTGTTTGATGTACAGTACACTGTAGTTTTATGATTTTAGTGCAGTGTGATGCCGGTTTGCGCTGTTTTCTGGAAGGAAAGCGAGTAGCTTACGCCGGCCAAATCATTTTAGCCGATCTGAGAGAAGCACAGTGGGTAATGAGGCTGAAGTGGTCGCACGGTTTGCGCAAACATCTGGCGTGACAGCGGACCCACACGAGATTCTGATGAAAATCACCGGTGTATTCTTGAACCCATTGGTCGGGTACACCGAAGTACTCGTGCACTGTTGGATGGCCGGAAAATTACAAGCACGTTTCTGCTGCTTTGAGTCACTGTTAAGGCGTGGATAGTCCGGTGTTTCGAGCGTGCGAGACAGCGGCCGGCGAAGTTGGATACGTCACGCTGGCCTCCCCAGGATTGCCGAAATATTAAAACCTGCTCAGTTTGGTACGTTTAACATGGCCCGCAGCAGCGCACCCACTTGCTCGATCAGCTGTTGCCGCTGTAAATGCGGATAAATGCGCAGCCGGCGCGCACTTTCTCATTGTTGTTGCCACATTTTCGTTCGGCGAAGGCGCAAACTCTGAACGCTCTTTTCAGTCCAGAGAGCAAGCGAACCTAAAATCAAGCTTTGCACTTTATCGCCAGCATGCACTACGAATCTGTGGCGAACCATTTTTTCTCTCGTAGAGAACAAAACGATAAATAACAAACCGAAGGATCTGCTTACTACAATAAAAACACATTTGCACACCATGTATATGTATGGATTGTACTGCGTGGCCTGACCATGATTGATTACTCCCCGCTGTCTACGAACATGTCGCTTATGGCTGCTGTGTACTAATGAAATAAAACAAATGTATCTGTGTAAATTAATGTTAACTAAGCTACTGCATTATGAATTTAATTAATTTTTCATGTTATTCTATAATTTACGTAGCCTGCACTTTAAGTGGCCAAAACTGTGTTCGCCTCTGACTGCCAATTTCCTTCAGACACTGATAAGAGATACAATTGCTTTGATAATTACGCATTTTCAAATGAGCGACTACTAATTTGCACTAGTTACACGGGTAGCGTGTCCAGGTCGCGAGGAAGGCGTACCGCTATGCCACCCCATAGTTATTTTGCACGCTGGCGCGTACATGTTGTGTTTACATAGAACGATTTACCGACGTTACCCGGGAGTAACTGAAACTCCGATGTAACGATTTTCGCTGATGTACCATACTCGGTAGTTCCACGTTGTGCGCCGCATGTATCCGATATAACAGCTTTAATGAAGGAAAGCTTGAGTACCGCGGCGACATTTGCATCATAAACTGCTTTACCAAGCCGGGTATCACATGAAACTGCATGTTGCAGCACGCATACGCTGAACTTTATCACGATGGCAGTAACAACCTCAACGCAAACTTCCTGAAGTTCGCTGTAGCGCTTTACTGCAAACATAGTACGAGCAACAGTATCGCGTTCTCTTCATACAAACAACAAACCGAAACTCGCCTGAAAAAAAAAAAGAACTTTCTCGAGCAAGATGTTGCCAACAATTGCCGTTGGCGCAGCTTATGATACGATTCGCAATCCATGTGGCTCTTCGACGCCGCAAAACTGCAAAACGCAGCATAATTCCACGGCCGTGCGGAGTTTCGTTGATGGTGACGCGCACCCGATCGCAGTGCGAAGGCTACGGACGGAGCGTCTGCTCGCACGCTCCGACCTCCGTACGAGGTTTCCGGCGCTCGCCGCTAGGTGTCGCATGAATTGCTGGTGTCGCGAATATGTACATGTGTACAAACTGGAGCACTGCACGGGCTCGGGCTTACCCGAAAGCCCGGGCCGGGTAGAGCAGTTTTTTCACGGGCTCGGGCCGGGCTCGGGCACGGCGTGTGCTTTTTGACCCGGGCCCAGGCCGGGCTCGGGCTTTCTGGTGGTGTGCATGTAACCTGCAGCGAGTTATTCTCGGGCGTCTCAACTCTGACAAACATGTATTTTTTGGTATCGGGCCGGGTTCGGGCCTGAGGTAAAGGGGTGGCGGGCCGGGCCGGGCGGGTAACGTAGATTATTTCCGGGCCCGGGCCGGGCCCGGGTCTCGCCATGAAAGTTTTGTTCGGGCTCGGGCGGGCAGCCCAACGTAAAAACGGGCCCGGGCCGGGTCCGGGTTGAAAAAATCGGCCCGTGCAGTGCTCTAGTACAAACTGCTGCATATTCTAGTCGCCCTTCCAGTGCCACTGCCAGCGCAGAGAGATTTTCAAACATGAGATTACTAAAAAAACCACTTGCGCTTTACAATGAGGAACGCATGGTTATGCTGGCGCTTCTATACGCCGACAGAGACGTCGCCATCAACGTGTCCGAAGTTACTGAACGCTTCACTAAACCTCCCCGCCGAGTAAAGTTTATCGTTTAGATAGCGAAGCAGCAAAAATCAATGCCTGTAAAAATATCTGTTCCTTCACGTTCCTATATAAGCTCGTAATTATGAAAACGTATGACTGTTCATTAGCTTTTAAAACCACAGAAATTTTCACCGTTTGTTGTAACAGTTAGCATGATAATCAAAATTATCCTGGAAATACAAAAATTACGGGGACATCAATAACCAATTTTGACAAACCTTGCTCATTGAAAGCCCGGCACACGCGGCGTTTCCCAAAAACGCACTCGGATGTTGGGTAAATCAACTTGCCGCATCATCTGTGGCTTTCGTTTGTCCTTTTCTTTCCTTTTTAGCTACATGGATTTACTTCTTTTTTTAAACGAAGCAATAGCCTTCTTTGACTTTGGGTGCAGAATAATTGTTGCCGCTGTGCAGGCAGTTAAAATACGCATTTTCGTATTGATTTCTGCATTCTTTTTCTCTTATTCTAACCACATGGTGCTGTCGCGATCGCAGCATGGTCCAAATGCATATCACAATTTCTGAGATCATAGTTTTGTTCTTGTCTGGATCAGAATCAGAATGAGAATTTTATTATTAAAGGTTGGGATCGTCTGTCTTTATACTCGTATGCGTGAAGTTTACTATCTGTGACTGCGCAACATGTTTATTTGTCTTGTTTGACGCATTATATACAATGACGTTTTCTTAGATACGTAGATTTATTGCAGACTTATACGTATATTTAAATACCTTGTTGCGAGGTTTTGTGTATACAAGCAGTGAACCATTTGGTTTCACGCGACACTTTCTTGCCGTTTATCTTGCCATTGGTATATTCCATTCTATCTTCGCATTTCTAATGTATATTTTGCGGAACTTCTGCTTTTTATATGTACTCGTTGTTGCAACTATAATTTCGGTGCAATTACAATATACGAGCGGTAACATCTGCTGCTGCGCAATCCGTTGCAACGAAGGACAGCGTCATTGAGGTTTTTCCCTGACCGTTGCATATGTACAAAAATGTAAACGAGGTTGTTAAATGACAAAGATTCATCAAAATATTTGTGAACTTGTTCATTTTATGGCCTTTACGTTTTTCATACCAGCTGCATGCACTGCTTTGCTGGTTTCGAACTGATATAGTTCCAAAGTTCACGTGATATTTTCTTTGCTTATTAGATAGACCAGAAAAAAACGCTGGAAGCATTGATATCAGCTATTACTGCCACAATTTTTGGGACATACGAAGCTATTCTTATATGAAACAAACACATAATTTACTTGTCTTGACTGTGCGTAGCGTTAAATAATTCGTTTTCAGCACCTAATATATAATGGCATTGGCAATGGCAATGCAGTTATTATTCATGTATTTGATGCCTCGACAACTTTTATGAGGAGGAGGCCGCATTGAACTTGAGCCCCCCCCCCC
Source organism: Dermacentor silvarum (assembly GCF_013339745.2). Classification (NCBI taxonomy): domain Eukaryota; kingdom Metazoa; phylum Arthropoda; class Arachnida; order Ixodida; family Ixodidae; genus Dermacentor; species Dermacentor silvarum. The sequence continues at coordinate 169,345,030 of NC_051157.2, forward strand.
CCCCCCCCCGAAAAAAATTTCTGGCTACGCCACTGGACCATACATATGGAGTTCGCGAAGGAAGGAGTCGGTGACGCGGAGCCGCGATGGTGGCGAAGTCACGTATGAAGCGCCGTAAGTAAGAAGCCAGGGCAAGAAAGCTGCGGAGTTCTTTGGAGCGTTGGACCTCGGAAAACGGAGGCTGGCGGTAATCTTCTCGGGGTCAGGCCGAATGCTGTCTTTGATTACGAGGTGGCCGAGTACTTTAATAGTCTTGCTTGTAAAGTGGCACTCTTTGGTATTCAGCTGAAGGCCAGCGGCAGAGAGACACGTCAGAACTTCGTCTAGGTGCTGCAAGTGTTGTTGGAAGGTTGAAGAAAATATGACTATGTCGTCAAGGTAGCACAAGTAAGATTTCCACTTAAAGCCCCGGAGAACCGTGTCCATCATTCGTTCGAAGGTTGCTGGTGCATTGCAGAGGCCAGAAGGCATGACGTTAAATTCGTAAAGTCCATCAGCTGTTGCACAGGCAGTGCTTTTCCTTGTCGGCCTCGTGCATCGTTATTTGCCAGTAACCCGAGCGTAAGTCAAGACTGGAAAAGTATTCCGCGCCTTGCAATGAATCTAGGGCGTCGTCAATGCGAGGCAAAATATATGTTTTTTCAGGTATTTCGTTCAAGGCACGGTAATCAGCACAAAATCGCACTGAGGCATCTTTCTTGCGCACCAGAACGAAGGGTGACGACCAAGGCCTTGCGGAGAGGCGGATGATGTTTTGGTCGAGCATGTCGGCAACGTGCTTGTCGATGATCTCGCATTCGGCGGAAGAGACGCGATATGGTCAATGGCGGACAATAGAACTTCCATCGACGTCTATGCGATGAGTTGCCGCTGAAGTCTGTCCCAAGAGAGGCGAGTGTACGTCGAAGGAATATTTGTTTCGACAACAAGGCCAGTAGTTCCTTTGCTTGCTGCGGACTCAGATATGCACTGATTGCGTTAGCGACAACAGTAGCCGGAGCAGCATCTGCAGGTGGGCGTGGTTCTGTAGCACCTGTGCACGCAGCCATCACCGAGGCAGGCGTTGTGTTCACACCGTAAACCATGACAGCACGTTTGGGAAGCAAGATCGGCTTATTTGTTAAGTTGAGTACTCCGAGAAGGGCCGTACTGTTGATGAATCGAACGAGACTCTACGCTAGTGCAATTCCTTTGGATAGGCAACAAGCTGATGGGGCGACTGGAACGTTTCCATTCTCAATTACGTCGGAAGCAATCGCAACAGGTTGCTCGTGGCCAGGTGGCATGGCACAATCAGCTACGGTTCGCAGACGGTGGCGGGACTGACACCCCTTGTCCGTGTCATCGAGGCGGTCTCGCGCATGTGGACAATGCATTGTCGGCAAGAGATGAAAGCAGCAGCGTCAGAAAGAAAGTCCCAACCACGAATGAGCATATAAGCGCTGGAAGTCGGCACTGTGAACGGAATAAGGTGGCGGATCCCATCAATGAAAACTCAAACGGTGCACTGTGCCGATGGCCGCATCATAAGGTTATTCGCGATATGTAAAGAAGTACTATTGTAAGCTGTAGTGACCTTGCGTAGACCAGATCAGAAATCGGCATGAATAATAGAAATAGCGGCTCCCGTATCAACTAATGCTTTGACAGGCACTCCTTCAGCATACACTAATAACAAATTCGCCGGGCTTTCTGGAGGTGTTTGTCCGAGCGATTCTGCTTTCCCACCAAAAACTGCACCATCTAGTTTTCCGAGCGGTAGTCAGAGCTGTGGGTGACTGGCTGCAGTGGCGATGTTGAGCGTCCGAGAGGGGAAAGGAGAGCGGCGGCGTCCTGGGCGGTAGTTTCGAGGCGCGTCGGGTGGAGTGGGTGGGGAAAAGGAACGTGTTGAAGCGTGGCGCTGGTATGGCCTCGGAAAGGACACCAGATTTCTCTCGTAAGCATCGTAGCCGCTGCGTTCCTCCTGCTGGCGCTTTCCACAAAACCGCGAGATGTGGCCTTGAATGCCACAATAATAACAGATTGGGCGGGACGAGCGCCAGGGGGCATAAAATGCAGGTACAGGTGCACGGGGTATAAAGGCTGCTACGTTGTTCTGATGAACCGGAAGGGCACGCTGAGCGACGGAAGGTTGCGTGGCTGCAACTTGGGTGTACGTGGCTGGGCGATTTGGCGGCGTCGGAGGGTCAGGGCGTACAGCGTAAACCAAGGAAGACAGCACGTCTTTGATGAAGTCTCGTAGCCCAGTGGACGTAGAGTGAGCTTGAGAACAGCACAGCACGACAGGCCTTGAGCTTGAAGCTCTTCGCGGATCAGAGCCCGAATAAACGTGCGCAAATCGGCTTCCGAAGAAGGTCGCGTGTCACAGACGTCTGGCTGTAAACGGATGGGTTGTAGTGCAACCAGATGCTGGCAGGTTGCGATGACATCGTCCACGGTAGTGGGGTTTTTGACTGCCAGTGCGTTAAACGCAACGTGTCCAATCCCTTTTAAAATGTGTCGAACGCGATCGGGCTCGCTCTGTCATTCCAAGACCTGTGAACTTGCGTGTATGTTGTGAGATATGGTTTGAGTTTATGTTCATTCTGTTAGAAATATACGTCGGTATGTATTATACGTGTATATGTACGCGTATATGCGCATATATGTGTATGTATATATGTATTTTTGTTTGCGCGTTCTTCCCCTCCTAGCGGACCCACGCATATTTGTTGTATCTTGTATTGGATCGGCCACTACCCAAATTAGGCTTTCGGTGCAAATATTTTTGTATACAGTTTTTGTTCTTAGAAACAGGTTTCCCTTGATTGACTGAAACTAAAAAGAGAATATCATTTACAGCTTTTATTCTCGCAAGAATTTTCGGCGGCGAAGCGTTATGACTACAGTTACCTTATAGATTGATCATAAGTGTGTCCTTTATACAGCTTAAACAAACGCTATCGCTGCGCAAGTTTTGGTTTATCTCTTTTTTGCCGGTTATCGCTTTGACCAAAGTATCGTTTTCATTATACTATATCCTTAGTCAATAGGCGCTGAATATCGTGAGCGTCGTTGCCAATCTAATAGCTAGACAAACGTTATTAACGTCACAGCATGTTGTAAAATTAGAATCTACGTGAGCACCAAAGATTTCTGTGAAATGGGCGGTTACACAAGTCTAACAAGATCAGTGCTGATTCGATGACCGCCTACTCTGCTTGCTACTGTTCATCATCGTCATCATCAGCCTATATTTATGGCCACTACAGGACGAAGGTCTCTCCCTGTGATCTCCAATTACCCCTGTCTTGCGCTCGCTGATTCCAACTTGCGCCTGCAAATTTCCCAACTTCATCACCCGTACTAGTTTTCTGCCGTCCTCGACTGCGCTTCCCTTCTCTTGGTATTCATTCTGCAACTCTAATGGTACAACGGTTATCCATGCCTGCCATGGCCTGCCCAGGTCCATTTTTTTCTCTTAATGTCAATTAGAATATCGGCTATCTCCGTTTGCTTTCTGATCCACAGCGCTCTCTTCCTGTTTCTTAACATTAGGCTTAACATTTTTCGCTCCATCGCTCTTTGTGCGGTCCTTAACTTGTTAACGAGCTTCTTTGTTGACCGCCAAGTTCCTGCTCCCTATCTGAGCACCGGTAGAGTGCAATGATTGTACACTTTTCGTTTAAGCGACTGTGGTAGGCTCCCAGTCACACAGTATTTGGCAATGTCTGCCGTATGCACTACAGCCCAATTTTATTCTTCTGTAAATTTGCTTCTTATGATCAGGGTCCCTGGCGAGTAATTGACCTCGATAAACGTCTAGAGCTACTGTCAGTGTTACCTAAATGATCCTAGCATAGGTTAGGCCAATAATATGTTAGGTTCATTATTCACTATTTGTCGTGGTGTTTTTGTCCCTTCACAATTAGTATGCGGTGGTATTATTTCATGCAAATATGCTATGATAAGGTGGAATCTCGACAACGTGTACGTGTGTTTAGGGTTGAAGTAAAACGTTTATAACGTTTAAGAAATTTGCCAATAACGACAACATATGAGCTCTGCTATGATAAAAACTGGCCTGGAGGTATGGAATCTGAAGTTCGCTTCTTGCCACAAAAAAATGGCCACTCAACACTAACCTTTGAAGATTATCGGCGCCTTTCATGCTACTAGCAATTTATCTCATTGTTAGTGAGCAATTGTTGGTACTATGTTTTATATAAAATTATTTTTATGAAAGTTTGCACATACAATGAAACAGAAAGTGACCCAAGCTGGCATTAAAGAGGTTTACTGAGAGCCGCGCATACCTAGTTCATCAAAGAGTGCTGTATAACCAGTGACCAAAATCGCCGTCAAAGAATAAGCCGATGGCTTTCTGAAGAGAGGAATGATTCTTTCAAGTCAGAGTCAATACCCTGCCCCAGCCTTGTCGTAGACCAGCCGAACCATCCAACTACATGGTTCATGACTGTCGAAAACTGAATGCCACAAGAGCGAACCATGCCTTTCCAATGCGCGTGATGTGAGATACTGTTGACCACATTATGACAGTCCGCTCACGCTACTTCACAACCAAGCGATAGTCAACTCTTTGAAGTACCCTTTAAAAAACCCTGCAATACTCCTAAACGACCTCATTGACTGTGCTTCAGCCGTGCGCACCGATGCAAGTCAGTGTGGTCTTGGAGCCATACTAACACAGATGCAAGACCCCCAGGAGCATGTGATGGAATAAGTCCTGTCACGATAGCATAGACAAGGCGAAGAGCCGGAGTCTCTCTCAATTAACAAGACGGCAAGTGGTGGGAGCATGATCTACATGGCAGTAGTATCTGGAAATAGCAGCCTATGTGAACAATAATGTGCAGACTGAGAGTGCCGATGATTTCTACAAATGGCAGAAAACGGTTGCACTGAGTACACGATTCTCGTCAAGCGCAGCACTGATGGAAGTAGTACCACGGTGGTAGCACCCAGTCCTCGCAGGGAAGTGTTGCAAGGTATGTGTCATAAGGCCACTGAACACAAATTCTCAGAGCGCCCAAAGGCAAACTAGGATGTAATGAGGCTCGATAGGTCGAACACATCAGATACTATCTACACTCATGCATTCGAGTAAACCGCAGGACCTCAATATCAGAAGGGTCACTGCAGCCTAGGGACATTTAAGCTCCCAATACGGTGATCTCATTAGACATTTCAGGCCCTTGGAAGAACGTGTTGGCCGCCAGCACGTATTAGCCTGCATTGATCATGCCACGCGACACTTAGATTCAGTGGCTGTCCCCAATACTACTCCATAGTACTGCCCGGACTTCCTCTTGAAAACATAGAAGCCGAGATTTATGTCTCAAGACTATCGTGACGCATCTGGCAAAGGGTTTCGTCAATAGCAGCGATGCATAGGCGCCTGGGAATCACTCATGTGGAAATACTGTCATGCGCGTGACGGGCTGCCCAGGCGGCGTTGAGGAAACGATAGTCAACATATGACTCCGCGCCACGCCTATCGGTATCGAGTAGTGAATGCTGCTGGGGAATGCAAGGCGTCGCGGTATATCCACTCGTCTGGGCTGTTCTGCGGCAGGAATTTCGGACAGTTTGGTGCACGGGAGCCTTTGTACCATGCCATCCGTCTCGAAGAAAGAAATACGCTAAGCTAAATGCGTGCACTGCGCACAAGAAACGCAGTTTCGCTGCGCTTCCGCTCTCAAGTGTGTGCAGATCAAGACACGTGATGTCAAGCTGGAACGGCAGACGTTTCTAATATGTGTCTGCTCACTTAAGCGCACACCCCAACTCAGAACCACGGCCCTCAAACACAGAAGTAATAATAAAACTAATACTATAAGAATCAAAAGGTAGCTGCGGCATTATCAGACTGACTGATCTTGAGCAGTTCTGGTGCGTGTTGACTGCAGCCACATTACGAGCTCAAGCCGCAAAAGCGCATTTCCAGACGTGGCCATCGGGAATATTACGATTGCGTGTGAATAGGGTATAGCGCTCATTCGCGCATAGTGATTTTTCTTACAGAGAAAGAACGATGCACCAGCAAAAGTTGCGTTTGTTGTCATTTATATGTTTGCAGCGACATATGTATAACTGCGGCTGTTTAAACGTCACTTTTTATGAAGAATCCTGCAACTCATGCTGTAACCGACTGCCTGACCACATCAGTCGGTCGATTTTGTTTCTCTTGTGTGCAGGAATGGGTTCTGGAACAGTTTCGCCCCCTGTATAAAGTCTCGCTTAATTACGGGGACCGCTTTACCATCGCTAATCTTTTTAAGTGTTCTCAATTCCTCTGCATGGTAGCATAATTTTTAAATAAAAAATAAAGAAATACACGAAATCACCATCCGAAGTTTTATTGACCTGATTGCATTTTTAAATGATTCAGCGAAAAAAGGGGTGCACTCTCGACGAGATGACACACAGGCTACTCTCAGCGAACGCAGGCACTTTTTCCTGTAGCTGAACACAAAAATAAAATCAGAAATGAAGCCTGAGCACGCAAACAGCGCAAGCCAGACCGGCTGTCCGGCCCGGTGACAGCGTAACTTCATGCGGAGAGCTCCAACATGTCACGTCAAGGTGTGTTCAAAACTCCAGCGTGTTAGTCCCCTGACGCTCATGACAAATCACCACGCCACAATAACAGCGGTCACGACGCTTAGGGACCATGCGCTGCTCAGCGTAGTCTGGCGCAGGCACTGGGTCTCCGGCATGGTTTCTCAGACAAAGAGAGCCCGCTTTCTGTGATATGTGTTACGGGTGCTAGCGCACCATCGCCTACGTAAGTGTCGAGCACTTTTGGAGTGGGAGTAAAGCTCCCATAACTCAAAGCAATACACGAAACGAGCCAGACCCATGTTACACTTTGGGGCGGTGTCATTTCTGTACTACCCAGCCAACTTGGATGACTGCCACAAGGTGGCGCCACAGTTCGTTCAATACTCCAGCCATCAGCCTCATGCTGGCTACAGGCCGACGGGCTGGTAGAAAGAACTGTGGAAAAACTGAACTTGCTCGACAAAATAACTAAACCGCACCACGACTGGTACAAGAAATTTCTAGAGGTTACCGATAACGCTTTATATAATTTCGCACCTCCCTCATATGGTTTATTTAACACAGATATCACAGGCGATTGTCCAGTATGATTTACGCTTACCACTCATATAAGTCAATTAACCCTGCTTTAACTTCAACCTTTCATGTTGATAAAATTATTGGAGCTGTTTCTTCCTCTGGTATGGCTAAAATCAAGTCTCGAAAATACGCTCAGCCAGCACAGGACGCGTTTGGTTCCTTATTTTCAAAATCTGTTTCTTACGGTGCTTCAACGCAATTTTTACTTAGTAAATACAAATTTTGAACTAACCCTTGGAAGCCAAATGCATTGTTAACCAGCGTGAGAAAGAAATATAACCTTTATAAAACACTGAAGCGACAGCCATTTAATGCCGCTTTAGCCTTTCGCTTAAAGAAATACTCCAACACTCTGAAGTCGCTAATAAAACACGCTAAGAAACGATACGATGGCAATGCATCTATTGGTAATAAAGATAACCCTCCAAAACAATGAAAACTGCCTAATGGATGCTTAAACCTGCATTTCTCGAATACAAATATTTCTAGAATAAGTTATAATCGCGTAACTCATCACCAGCCTGAAGGGGCTAAAACTATTTCTTAGTACTTTTCTTCACCCAAAAGTAATCGCGATTACACACGCCTGCCTAATCTGCCGCGTTTTCCTCAGAAATATTTTCTTTTTTCTGCTACGTCTGACGAAGTGAATTCATTTATACGTAACCTAAAGAACACTTTGCTGGTTTAGGTAATACTTTTGTGCGAAATTTAAAATTAGTTTCAATTTTATTTCTGATTCTCAGAGCTACTTGATTAACCATATATTTACCATCGGCTCTTTTCCCCGATTCCTTAAGACAAGCTAAGGTTGTGCCAGTATTTTTTTAAAAAACGATAGGGAAACTATAACTAAATATAGACGCATTTAGATTCTGCCTTCGATCAGTAAGCTTATTGAGATGCTTTATGTTAAAAGAATAAACTCGTACCTTAATATTTTTAAATGATTAAGCCATGCAAATTTAAATTTCATTGTGCAGCTGCACAATTTATCGATACTTTCTCTGACGGATTTATTTAAACAATATAATGACGATGGCAGTTTCTGCAATTTTGGATTGTACAAAACCCTCAATACAATTAATCAATCCATATATGCAGCAAACTTGAGGCATATGGAATTACCATTCCTGCTTTACCATTGTTCTAAGAGAACTTGCGCGACAGACAATGCATGGTCTACGCTGTAGGTGCATGCTCAGATAATAAAGAAACACAAGAAAAGGTGTTCCCCAGGGTTTTATTTAGGTGCTGCTTCTTGCCTTGTACATTAACTACCTTCCCGACATACTGCGCTCCATTTGTTTTGTATGCTGACGGCAGTACGATATCATGTATAAATAAATCACTTACCTCTCTTACTGCTAAGCAGAATTGCCTGCTAACTGCAGTTGTTAACTTATGCGCAATACACTTGAAACCCTTCTAAAATTGAACTGCTGTCTTTTTCAGATTAGCTCAGCGAAATTTACAAACACAGAGTGTTTTATCACTCGGCCATCATTTCATTTGTGCGTCTGACGGTGTGTCACTTTTCTGATTATACCTTAATTCCGATCTCAATCACAGCTCGCATGTTATCCACGTTAAGAAAAAAGCTGTCTTTAGGATTCGTGCATTTGTCAACGCTCGGCTACATTTTTTAACTAATGCGCTCTTCTATATTTACTTTTCTTTTATCCATAGTCATCTCACATAGGGAATAGTCACCTGGCGAAACACGCATCACTTTCACACATCATCTTTTCTGCGCATTCAGAACAAGGCTCTCCGCATTATTACACAGTACACGCCGTACGGATGCCCTTGCATTGATCCTTAGATTTCGCATTTTGTACATATGTAAGTTGTTTCAAGAATGCAATACTAGCTTATTTTTCAAGATTAATAATAGTGAACTGACCTTCGACCATTTTAATCAGGATTTATTACGCCAAACTAATACCACTCGTTTTGCATCCAACAGGGCGGTAATATTCCCACATGTGTATAACAGTTATCGTAAGAAAACTCTGCGATTTACTGCGATACCGCTTTTAACTGCGATACCGTTTAATGCGATACCGTTTTTCAGGATTGCACCCTGGCTTGCCACTGCTCGCGGAAGTACGCACTGTAAACGAGTTGCCAGAAAGCATCCTATAGTCTAGTGTTTTGCGCCGACGCGGAAGCTTGTGAACCGTCAGCCCCAGCGGAGCTTCTAGATAGTGCACCCTAGATCACGCTTCGGCTGCTAGCAGGAGTCATAAAGAAGTGGTTCCTGCGGATCCGGCGCAGTCTACCGCTAACCAGCGGAAGCGCTTTATCTACTGACTATACTTAAGGCGTGTGTGCCTTGCACGAAGATAGAAGAGGACTGGCTTTGTCATCAAAGCGCCACGTGCCGCCTGTGACGAACGCCACCTGTCCATCTCTCCAGGAACCATCAGCAACTGGAAGCTATATAAGCTGGGATCACCGCGGAATTCTTCACTTGGCAGCTGAGGTGGCGGCAACGCAACATTCCGCTGATCGTTTTCCGTTACCTACGCAGGTTGGTCGCATTTGCATCACTGCATAGTAATTTATTTCATATTTTCTTGCCGCACCCACTGCTGCCATTTCAAGATGCCAACTTGTGCTGAGCTAACTAGAGATTTGGATGCATTGTGAAAGGAAGTTGGAGAGTTGCGTAACAGCGTCGCCCTATTTAACGAATTTTTTGAAATAATGAAGACTAAGCAGGAAGTTCTAGTGAAAGAAAATAAGGAACTCTCGCGAACGAACGAGCAGCTAACAAAACAGGTTGCTGAATTGCAACAATACTCGCGCATGAACAATGTGGAAATCAAGGGTGTGCCGGAAACAAAGGGCGAGAGCTGTGAAGCAATTCTACAACAGATCGCAGAAAAAATTTGTTGTCCCGTGAGTCCTGCAGAGATTGATGTTGTGCACAGGGTCCCTGCTAAAGGTGGCCCGAACATTATTGCGCGTTTCTGTTCTCGACAAAAGAAGGCTGAATTTGCTACAAAGGCTAGGAAGGCGCGTCTGTCAACCAGGTCCATTGGCATAACGAATCACGATAAGCCCATATTCGTGAACGATCACCTGACTCCGGAGAACAAGCGGCTGTTTGCTCAAGCACTGGCTCTTAAGAAAGAAAAGCAGTGGCAGTTCCTTTGGGTCGACAACTGCCGTATCAAAGCAAGAAAGTCTACAGACAGTCGAGTCTACCGCATCTCTGGAGTCGATGATCTGGCCATTTTTACGTAAAAGCACTATCCCATGCCTTGTTGATTGTGAACCAGCATGGCGTCACACACTGTTAACGAGCTGAAGCAACTTCTTAGTTGTTCGTCCACTTTTCGCATTTCCATCATACATTTTAACGTCCGAAGCTTACCAAAAATTTTGATGATATGGTTAATTTTCTTACTTTAACCAATCACCACTTCTCACTCATATGTCTATCAGAAACATGGCTATCTGCAGCTGATGAAAACCTATTTTCCATACCGGGCTATCAAACAGAATTTTCTCATCGTCTGGCTGACTGCCACGGTGGATCGGCTATATTTATTTCTAACACATTATCATATAAACGGCGTGCTGATATCACATTTTCCATGGCTAAATGCGAATCAGTTTGGCTTGAATTTGACGATGACTTTCTTCCGTCTAACAAAAGAACTATCATTGGTTCAATTTACCGTTCCCCATCATCACCTTATGATGACTTTTGTGGTGAACTTGACAGTATACTCGACTCGTTTGTTACGAAAAATTATAATGTCATTATTGTAGGGGACATTAACATTAACATCATAAATATCAATGATAGTTCCTGTGTAAAGTACTCTAAGTGCTTCAGTGGACATGGTTTGGATTCTCTACTGGATTCTCCGACGCGATGTGCTCCTTCCGGTCGGAATACGCTTATTGACCACATACTCAGTAACGTCATGTCTGATCAAAAATCTGGTGTGGTGAATTTTAATCTGACGGACCATTATCCGGTTTTTCTCTTATTGAATACTCAAAATAAATGTAAAAATAAAATGTTTAATAAGTGTTCTTTTGATACTGTGAAATTTGTGGATATGGTATCCCGCTCTGACTGGGGGCTGTTATCCGAAGAGTCATGTGTTACCAAAGCAATCATTAATTTGACTGAGAAACTAACATATATCATAAACTCGTGTACGTCTGTATCCTCCATATCTCGTTGGTATCCTACCCCCAGAAACCCGTGGATCACTAGAGGCCTACTGCGCAGTATAAATAAAAAAGATAATCTTTACAAAAAAGTAAAACTCCAGCCATTTAACCTCGCCCTAAGGGCCCGGTTTAAATTGTATTCAAAAACTCTCACCGTCTTACTGAAACAGGCTAAAAGAACCTACTACCAAAATAAAGTGCTAGAAAATGGGAATGACTGCAGAAAGAATTGGAACGTAATAAAAGAATTTTTAAATCTAAATCAACAGGAGGCGCTTGTAACAGAATTTACGGACGGCACGAGCACTATAGCTAATCCTATAGCTGTCGCCAATTCTTTTAATGAATCATTTTTCAAGAGCCCTGCATCTGTTGTCACTTACTTGCCCAGGTTGTCTCTCGCTCGCCTCACTGTTTTTTCCTAAAACCCACTTCACCAGATGAAGTTCTTCGCACTATAATAAGTCTGAAGACCACAGGCTGTGGCCTAGATTGGATTTATCCATCTAAAATCAAACTTGTGGCTCGCGAGTTATCTTTTGTTCTTTCTGATATTATTAACACTGCATTTCGTACCGGCGTTTTTCCAACGAGTCTCAAACAAGGAAAAGTAACACCTGTATTTAAAAAGGGCGATCGACATGTTTTTTCTAATTATCGCCCTATTACCATCCTCCCATTTTTCAGCAACGTAATTGAGAAGCTCATTGTTAATCGCCTAACAAACTACCTAACAAAATTTAGCCTTTTGACACCTAAGCAGTTTGGTTTTCGTGCTAACTTCTCAACCGAATTAGCGTTGATAAAACTAACTGACAGCATAAAGCAGTTTATCGATAATGGTCTATGGGCAGGGGCGGTATTTGTTGATTTAACTAAAGCTTTCGACACTATTAACCATCCAATTTTGTATGCTAAACTTGAATCCCTCGGAATTTGTGGGCCTGCTTTAGCCCTTTTGAAAAGCTACCTTACTAACAGAACCCAGGTTGTTAGTTACGGAAGTGTTTTATCAACTCCAATAACAACTAACCAGGGCGTTCCACAAGGATCAATTCTGGGTCCTCTATTGTTCCTTATCTACATCAATGACTTACCATCATCACTTAATTCTTCTGACTGCATCCTCTATGCTGATGATACAACCATATTCATTAGTGATAAAGACATTAACAGTCTACTAAGAAAGTTAAACGCCGATGTCACGAATCTTGTTTCTTGGTGTAAGGATAACTTGCTAAAGGTAAACCCTGTTAAAACAAAGTTCATGTTATTTCACTCGTCCCAAAAAACGCTTACAATAACCCCTGAACTATACATCGACAACTGCGTCATTCCTCCCTCTAATTGTATTACTTTTCTAGGTGTTACATTAGATTCTCAACTTAAATACAACATTCACATTAATTCTCTTATTAAGAAGATTGCTTTTGGCATCCGCGTGCTCATTCGAACACGACATTTTTTTCAACAACATATTCTAAAATCGCTTTACTATGCTTTCATTAACAGTCACCTTACTTACTGTATTTCATCATGGGGTAACACATACCCCACACACCTGACATCCCTCAATCACCTTCAGAACCGGGCAGTCCGAATAATTGCCCATAGTTCATTCACCGCATCAGCGCCACCCATTTTTCGCACTCTTGAAATTCTACCATTAACCTGCACATTTCAACTCAAACTAGGTCTTTTATTGTTTAGAAGTAGAAACTGTGACATTCCTACTGAGCTACTTCCCCCAACGCTACTTTACAACACAAATAACACACGGTTTTCTGAAAATAATAACCTCTTGCTTCCAAAAGTAAACACTAACTACGGTAAAATGATAGCCTTCTTTTCTGCAATTTCGTTTTGGAATTATCTGCCGTCAAATATTAAATCAAGCCCTTCGCTACACTGTTTCCGTCGGCTTCTAAAACAGTTTTTACTAACAACATACGTTAACTAATACATATATGTGTATGTGTGTAAGTGTATATATATATATATATATATATATATGCGCATACATTATGGTTTATCAACTTTTTATTGTTTTTCTCGGTTTGTGTTCCTGTATCTGGCAATTGGCTGTATATACTGAAATATTATTGGCAATTGGCTGTATATACATTAAGTTTGTTGCTGTGTTGAATTGCGCACGGTTGATGTTATGTAATCATTGTATTCCTATTCAATTATTCCTATGTTTGAAATTACATATGTATTTCAAAGTAGAATTGTTGTTGCTCTTTTCTGTGTAATCTTCAACTACCGGATGATTGATTAATTACTTCTATTTTGTTTATTTGCATTTTTCCATAATCGCAAGCCTTAGGTGATGTCATATTTTTTTATTCATTTACTTTGGTTATATTGATTTGTATTTTCCCGCGATTTTTACCTTAGTTGCTAATCGTATGCTCTACATTTTTATGCATGTACTAACAGGAGGTCCCCCTGACAGTTTTTACTTTGGGACCTCCTTCTGTATTACTATTACTTTGTAACTGTTTTAATGTATAATAATAAAATGATTGATTGATTGATTGAATTCAATCCTTAACACTGCATATAAAGTCGCAGACTTCCGTATTTCCGTTTAAAAGAGATTCCAAGGCATTTTTTCTTAATACGTGACCTCGATCTGTGTGTTTTTTTGTTTGTCTCCTGTTGCTATGATATTCGTGTACTATGTACAGATACATTTGTATCTGCTTTTTACAAGTAATTTATCATGTATTTCTTTCATATATTGGTACTGCCTCAATAATATAAGGTTACCCCTGTAACCTTGATCGTGGGTCCCGTTGCAGCCCTCGGTCTATGGAAACCTAGTCTGAAATACCTCTGTCTGTAAAATTTATGCGCTTTATACGACTAAATATAAATAAGAAATCACTGGAAGAGCACGAGAGTGGTCAGTGCTGAACAGACATTCAGTGCGAGGCCCCAGCTTCCCAGAGCCAGGCGGCAGAGTCATTGGTCAGAAACCACGACAGGGATCAAAATCCGACCCTGAGGACAAATACATCCAGTCCTTAGAGGAGAACGCATGCATATATCATAGCGGCCGTGAGGCGAACGGCAACACCAGCTACGCAGTCCTGGTTGTCGAAACGAAAGTACCTCAGGGAGCACACTAGCGACTACACAGTACCCGCCGGGTTGCAGTCTATCTCAAGGACTGAAACATCTGAGGACAGGTCGAAGTTACATTGAGGCTCGTGAGCGTTGGCTCAGAACTTGTTGACGACAAGCAGCCGCATCGCGTCCAGCATCATAAATATGAATGATTCGCAAGCAAAACTTCCAAAACAGACGAGTTCCGTTATTATTCCAAGACCTCTAGTTCTTTTAGCTAACGTATGCTCTCGAAATGAGCAACGAATCGATAGGTAACACTGCGATCTACGACGACGAAAATCAACAATTTGATGATTCATGCGCACTTTCCCGTGTGAATGAATCAAACAACCGACTGCAATTCGCATCACTCAGCACTACGTCTACTGCTCTTCATGCCCTAATTGACTCCTTTTTTGTCTACTGTCTCGTGAAAACAAACCCCGCGTCCCGAACAGTAAAGTAGGCCCAACGCGCAGAGACTGTCCGTTCAATGAAGTGTCACCGTAACTACTGCTATTCCCGGACAATTACCTATAATAAATCGCTGACACCTGCTCGCTTGTGGGAAAGTCACAAGAAAAAATAAATGCTTGACCACTCACCGGCCATTGTGCTGTGAACGGCTAGCAGCAGTAGAACAGGATAGCTGGTTGCTTGGTTTGCCCCTACGCATGGCTCGCACCCACTACGGGGTATTCGCCGAGGATTGGATGGTGTTTCAAATTTAGTTAATCACGTTAATAAAGCATAATTGAAAAACTTAGATAACCCCAAAGTAAGAGTAAAATAACTTGTACTGTAAGAAATAAAAACATCTTGCATTAGACTGAAAATTTCTAACGGCAACAGTATCCATTAAAAATGTCCTCTAGAGAGGACTTTGTCTTCATTTCCAAAAATGATGATGGTGATGATAATGATAACGACGACGACAACGATGATGTTGATCCGAGACAGACCAGTATCTTCGAAGGATGCACATATACGTCTACGAAACACACATGCGTACAATCAGGGATTGGCGAAGAAGAGGGCGCGGAATAATAATAATAATAATAATAATAATAATAATAATAATAATAATAATAATAAAGACAGTAGACATGTCATGTACGGCCTTGGAGAATCACGGCCCAACTTCCAAATAAATAATTCTTCAAAGCCGTTCCAATAAAGTTACAGCACAAGCTTTGAGCGCATACTGCACAACTGTTTCAAACTTTATGCGCATACAACGCTTTAGAACCCTTGTTTAAAATTTGGCTAACGGTCGTAAATCAACCACACGTCATTACGTCGCAGTGCTTATCAGCCTTAAAAAATAATAAAGAAAAGAGATAAGCTTTATGCCAGGTTTGTAAAATCTCGGAACAGCGAGGATCTAAAATGCTTCAAACATTTTTAGAAATAAGTTAAATAAAGAGCTAAGAAATACAAGAAATCGCTATTATCTACGTACATTTTCTTCATGCGAGGGACATACAGAGAAGATGTGGAACAAGGTAAATAAGCTAATGGGACACAAACAAAACACTGAACCTATAAAGAAACTTTCTGTAAATGGATGCCTTTTAACCGGAGATCATTTAGTTAGTCTGTGACTATTCAGAAAAAAATTCAGTTTTGTTCGGCATAATAATGATTTTTTCCCGCGTACACGTCACTTTGACGTGTGAGTTTTCGCGGTTTCGTGATGTCGTGTGACAGAGAGGCGAAGTGGACGTAGCCAGAAAACATTGGGCCAATAGCAGAGGGCTAATGGTGAAAAGGCGTCGAATCAGGAATGATTATTTTCCTTTTGAGCGGTTTAATCATGCACAATCAGTGTGTACACGTTATAACAGATGGGAAGCTATCGCGGTTTTCGGGATGTCGCGTGACAGACAGGTGAAGTCGGTAGTGGCCCGAAAATGTTTTGACCAATCGTGGAGGCTGATTGCAGAAATTGGAATCAAAACAGTTTGGAATCATTTTACGTTATAGTGCCCCAGGTGTCTTTCCAGGGGTCATTTTTTGAATCGATGTTTCAATTTCTTTGACAGTGATAGGTGCCTCTAAACTTGCGTTTATATCGTCATCGAGTTGCGGCATAAGTGATAAGAATTCATCCCTGAATGTGCGACCGTCCTCTTTTATGCTTCCTAACAATTCGCGATAATGTTCCACACACGCATGTTCAATTATTTGTTATCGCTTGTGACGACGTTTGGATATTCTATCACCTTGATTTCGTTTTTAGCTGCGTAGCTCCTTTCGTCTGCCAGTGCATGTTTCGTGGGCATCTCGCCACATCAAAGCCTCTCAGCGCTTGCGCACACCACCGCTCCCTTATATATCTCTACGTCTATAGTCTCCAAGTTTCGTTTAACATCTTTAATTTCTTTACTACGCATGCCCGGTGGCACGCATTCTTGACAGTAAAAAAAATCATGACACTGCAGCTGCTTTTCTTCCTTGAGTTGGCTGTCTTACACAAGATGCCCTTTCTATCGCGTCCATTTTTACCTTTTCTTTAAAACACTCCCATGTATCAATTATACTTCCCGTGCTACACTTGAGTAATTTGTCTACTTCTGTTTTAACGTTCTCTACAAACGTGTCGTCATCAAGTAGCTTGTCGTTCAACGTCCGTAGGTCCCAATTGAATCTCTGCTTTTCTTTTTTATTGATGGTAAACATAACTATAGGCTATGGTCGCTGAAAGACACGTGCATAACACTATAGTCTCGGCACAAGGGAAGTAATGCTGTAGACACGTAGGCTCTGTCAAGCCTCGCCTGACTGTTATGCTGGTAATGTGTGTACTGAGTACTCTGAGACAGGACACATCCTACGTCATCCAACTCTCACTCGCGTACTATATTGCAAAACTATGCACTATAATCCCGCACCGGCACATTCCTTGCCCTATCTTCGGGAGTGCAGACACAATTGAAATCTCCAAGAAAAATAATTGTGCTATCACGTGAAATGTGTGCTTGAAGGTTTCCGAAAAACGTTTTGCGCTCTTGCTCTCTATTTGATGCATAAACACACACCACCCGCCAACTCGCGCCAGAAAAATAAAAGTCGCACACAACTAATCATCCTAAATTAGCATTATGTAAACACTCTACAACAATACCAATTGTATTCTTCACAAAAAGTAAACAGCCACCGGATGTACCGTGAGAATGGCTGACAAATACAATGTCGCGGGCACGGAAAGGCGAAACCATGCTGTCTGCCTGCTCTTGGGACTCAACTTTCGTTTCCTGCACGGTGGCAATATCGACGTCATTCTCGAGAAACAAGCGACGGAACTGATACTGCCGTCTTCTAGACCCCAGTCCTCGAATGTTGAGCGTTGGTACGCGTAAAGCTGTTTCAAATTTAAAGGGCATGTTATCGTTGTGAGCAGGGCTACCACACGGTTTCTACCTCAAGTAAATGCTCGCCAGAAAACACAAAAATCGCACGACTTAAATCGGTGAATGTGGGCGTCTCAGCTTTTCTCATGTTTTCCTCACGGCTCACAAACAACGCTTTAACAATTGCCTCTTACGTATTACTGTCCTTCCGGGAAATCAGAACAGTCTTACCTACCCAGGACATATTGACTACAGAGGCGGCTTGGCCTCAGCCCGCGGGCCGACCGGAATTGTCGGCCGTGGTTTGAAAGACGGACGGCTAATCCCCATTGTCTTCGTCGGTGGTTCTCCACCACCGCCGCTATCGGGAGTACTTGTCTCCTGTCAACTTTCATCCCAAGGGCGCTTGCCGGCCAGGCCGCGGGCTGCGCTCTCGCTCTCATCCATATTGTCCTGTCCAGCTGTAGGGGCCGATTCCTTGCCGGGAGGTTGAGACGATTCTGAGCTCTCTGAGGCTGTTGCCTTCCATGGTTGTAACTCCAACGGCTGGTCAGTGGGCTGTTGCCCCGTTGTCGCGTTCGGGCCATTTACTTTGGCCACGTCTGGCGTTGCCAACGCTCTGTCGCCCGAAATTGCTGCGTCTTCAGCGTCACCCTCGTCCAAGAGCAGCTCGGACTAGTCATCACTACCCACGGGCCCGGTGACGCTGGCATAGGAGAGCGTGCAGTCTTGCTCCTCATGGCCGAACCTCCGGCAGCCCCCGCAACGCGGCACTCGGCAGTCACGACGAATGTACCCTTTTCGTCGACAGCATAGACAAATGGGCGCTCTTCCCGGCACAACAGCGAGGGCTTGCTCGTCGCTTACGCTCACTTGATGAGGCAGGTCATCAATTTTAACACTTTCCTGGCCGCAGGAATATGAGCAGTTTTCGGGTGGTCTAGTAAACATTTTTTCTACTGCTACACCAAATGCTTGATATTAGAATGTATAGTATCAATGTGTAGGAGAAAGAATGTGCTTTCTAATGGTATTATTTGCAAGCAAACATTTATTAACAATTCTTTGAAAAAATGACTTAATAAAAAAGTTTGCAACAAAAACGAGAAAACTCCGTAAAAACGTCAGTGCTGCTTCGCAGCAAGACAACCTAAAAAATTCTAAATATACATTTTGAAGAATAAGGCTGTATACAACATTCCTGCAAATATGAACTTTCTATCTGTAAAAGTTATTTTTATACAAAAGAAAATGTTAGCCCTATTGGCTATCGTGCCACGGCACAAAGCAGTTGCGTGATGTGGTGAAGCACAAGCTTGCGGAGCATGTCTCGCAAAAAACGTTCGTTTTTTCTTCAACTTTCCGTTCTTGATCGCACCATTTGCAGTTCCTGTATCTTTGTAGCTTCTGGGGTTTTTGCTGTTGATCCTTAGGGGCACTTGTAGCGGGAACAGCAGGAGGAGCCTTCGGGTATGGATGTTGTTGCTCATCAGGTCCTAGGAGCTGCTCCACCAGTTCTAGCCTCAACGCGAACTCATCCAACCGCGAACCTTTAACAATTCAGGTACTTCGGGATGCTGCCGACGGTGCTCACCAAATAGAATAAAGCTGTTCACAACAGCAATACCTATACAGTGGAAAAACAGCGTTTTCCACCAGCGCACGCACTTCATCAGAACATTGTAGGTACCAATTAGCTGGTCTGATTTATCGACGCCGAGCATGTCCACATTGTACTGATACACATTGTACTGTATCAGCATCGGCTTCCTCACGGATACTTCTTCCCACTTATTGTTTATTTTCGCTCTGCGCTTTGCAAGTACGAATTTGTTGGCTGTGTGGGCGGTCGACATCATGTGAACAACACACTTATTCTTCCATTGTAAATATAGAACGTCCTGATCCCGTAGCCACCGAACATCTCCTCTCTTTGCTTTTTTTCCCATTCAGTGTCCCTCAGATCGATTGGAAAACCCCGACGATCCTCGCGCGTTGTGCCACAAGCAAGCGTCTTGCGCTCCAACAACTGTGCAATCAAGGACGTCGAGGTGTAAAAGTTCTTCAAATAAATTATGTAGCCTTGATACAGGTAGTTCTCTGTCAGCCGCGTCACAACATCGAATGCCAGCCCACGTGCGCTTGGTGCTTCGCGCTTTCCCGTGTATACACTGAATTGAACCGTGTAACCAAATTTGGTGTCCGCCAAAACCCACAATTTATATCCCCATTTAATAACTTTGTCCCGCATGTACTGTCGAATTCCGGATCTGCCTTTGGACTTTACCATCCTCTCGTCCGGGGGCGTAGCCAGATATTTTTGTCGGGGGGGGGGGGGGGGGGTTCACCGGTCCGACCAGGAGGGGGGGGGGGGGGGGCAAACGTCTGCTTCCGTCTACGTGTATCTCTATACATGTATATCACAGACATGGGACCCCCCCCCCCCCCCCCGTCGCGTGTCCTTGTGCAGAAATTAAGTGAAAAGGAAAGTAAGCGCAATAAAACACAGTAAGTACGACAGGTACAGTGGGCGTTTGGAGCAACGGCCTCTCGTCGCACCACTGAATGGACCAGTCTTCGAAAACGCATCATTGAGACGACCTGCCCGATCGGAGAAGACGTTGTGAATCGTTAATCTCCGTTAAGCGTAGATGGCGTCGTCCTCGTCGGGGCGAAGTGCGTTTCACAAGTCAAGGACGGATATACACGCGAAAATGCATGTGTGACCAGGCTATACCTACTCACATAGCAATAGCTTGTTCGCTGCGTCGTTGCGCTAGAAAACTTAAATACCCGCAAGAACGCGTAATGCATTTTTTTTTTCGAAGCTTTCGTTGCCCTGCTCCCTCATATACGAGAGGGTTGCATTTCCTGCGGCAAGTGAATGGGCCGCTGTGTCTTCCGCTGTGTGCGAGCGTGCAGCTGTCATTTGCCTTTACGACAACAAATTCATAATTGTACAGAATATTTCACCGCACAGCATGTGTACGCATTTTAAGTAGTGCGTGCAACTCATTTCGGCTTCACTTACGCCGGTGCTAACAGGAAGCGGCCTTGTACCTCACAGAATCTCGACTGATTAGTGTACTAGTGATGCAGGAATGAACTCCGGTCTTGTTCAGTGCATAGTGCACCTAATCAATTTCTCAGGACGCGTGAACTCTGACGAGAACTGTCAGCGCCTGCAACAAGAATTTACTAACGCTGTAGTGCGCACAGCTGTAATCCATGCTTGTCGGCTGTCTGTTTCGTGCATTCTGTTGCGAGTCGGTGGAATTTCACTGCTGGCATCAACGACTTCGTGTGTACATTGCTGGTTTGGGATTCCACAACACAACAGCAACTACCAGCCTTCCGTAATTGCTGGTTTGAGATTCAACAACACAACAGTAACTACCAGCCTTCCGTAGGGGCGCAATCGCAAACAAGAGACGTTTCGCGCGCAGACTAAGGCTACGTTCACACTTGGGAATCGGCAAGCAGCGGAAAGGCCAAAGCGGCCGAAAGGCCAAAGCGGCCGGAAAATCTTTTCTGCGTATTTCCAAGTTGTTCACATTTGTTTTGCTACCGCCGCTCCCGCCGCTTGCGCCGCTACCGCTTTCGTCCACATCCATCTAGTCTGCGTACGTTTGTCGGCGTGGTGGCGCTCATTATCGCATTATTTCGAGCGGTATGTTCATTCATTGACCCACCAGTCATCAAAAGTGATCATTTTGCGCAACTTCGCGTGTCATCTGCGACCTTCGGTAAATTCCTCGTTGGCGTTCCGGGATTCTCCTCACACGGGCGCGGTAGCGCTGAGTCACAGGTTGGTGCCTAGGCTTGGTTATATTTCATTAATAGGTTTTATTTAGAAGTTCTAATAACATTTCATCATTTCGTATTATTGTCGGCGCCTCCAGGACACCAAAGTGGCAACGGGAACACCAAAGCTAAAACCCGGGCTGGCCCTTGTGTTGGGGCTCGCCAAAGCCTGCGCGTCCTACGTGAGACCTGCGCTCCCAATCTATCGTCGCGACGAGAAAAGCACCCCGCGACTACTGCAACATACCCTGCACGTGCGAGAAGAATTATGGAGCGCCAAAGAGGAATCTGTCTAACTATTGTCTGCCATGGAAGTGGAAGAAGAAATTGCTTTTATACTTTTACCTACTTGTTTTCTAGACATGGACAATGAATAAACGGAAGATGCGGACACCTCGGAAACGGCGGTGGTGGGTTCGCCTGGCTTTGCTAAAGTGTTAGAAGGCTTCGTTGCCGCACCTCCGGTCGCGCGACGTTGAATACTATCGCGAGTATTGCTGACAGTATGTTTTAGTACCAATCTTGTCGTAGAGCAAGGGGTGGTTCTTGATCGCGTCGATCAGCCTTGCAGCCTACACTTTTGGTGGCATGTTCAATTTTACGACCGGATGTTACCATGCTAGTGTAGCTTCTGGTCGAGCAGAACGACTTTCCGCCGCGTTTCGGCTTCGCCCTGGCGAAAAAATCGGTACGAGACCGATTTGGCTCGCCGCCTGTTTTTCTGCCTGTTTTGCCGACTAGGCGGGCGGATTTTTGCAAGATTTTGCCGCTTCCGCCAGCTTCGAGACCAAGTGTGAACGTAGCCTAAGATCCTGCGTGAGCGCGGCCTAACCGGCACCTGAAGAAAAGCGGCGGAAACGTATACCGGAAATTTCGACCACCTGGGGTCTTTAACGTGCACCTAAGTCTAAGTAAACGGGCCTCGAGCATTTTCGCCTTCATCTAAAATGCGGCTGCCGCATTTGTTGCTTCATTTGTTGCGCATTTGTTGCTTCAGAATGCGGCCACCACATTCTCGCCCAAAACCTCGCAGAGTGTCGAAGCCTTGACAAACACCGTGACAGTTTTTTCTATATGCAGACACGATTCGCTGGAAATTTAACAACCCAAACGGAAGCGCCCAGGAATGAAATTGTGATAGTAGCACCGGGTTCTTGAATTATGTCAGCGCGAAGCGACGAGAACAAAGGGTGGGTAAGTGGGAGGGGGGGGGGGGTGCGCAAAAAATTTCTGGGGGGGTTCGAACCCCCTCCAACACCCCCCCCCCCCCTGGCTACGCCCCTGCTCTCGTCAACGGAGAGGCTCCGATCAGGTTGAAAAAATTGAGCGGGTGAGGCGTTGATGCGCTTGAGCAGCGAAGCTACGCGATGCAGCTTTCCATGGGATGCGGCAGTTGTTCGTATTCTCAGGGTCGGATATACTGCGGAATGCAAGCAATACATTTCAATCGATTTCTTGGCATTACCGAAGCCGGAAGAAGACCAGAAAATAATTTCCACGTGTTCCAGTAGCAATGCAAGCGCGGCACTTGTACGATACCCATGTATAAATGAGAAATCCTATAAACTTAATATCATCGGGAGTCACTTCTTTCCATAATCCGGCTCTCTCTCACTGTATGACTGCGTCTCCAAAACATGCATCCACGCCTATTGATTAGTCATGTTGCATATCCCTGCGATTATGTCTGCCGCGTGAACAGCGCGAAGAAGTCGACGGCTCTTACGAAGGGCCGCGCGGCACTGCGGAGCGCAACGCCGAGGTCAACTCCCGGCCGTCTTCTTGCGCAAAACTCTACTCTTTGTGTCGCGGCCGACGAATGGTCCTGTCCAAACGATGTTGACACCATGCAGATAAGATCCGAGACCTTTAGAACACACGGGATATCTTTAGATCTGATCGCGGCCACGATGAAACGGTTCGGAGTTGAAAACGGAACTTACCGGCGGATACCTTTTGGCGTCCCAGGGCTACTTGACGAACTTTCACCGTCCGTGTTGAAGTCGGATGAATAAAAATCATCTCCCGAGTCTCCGCTGCTACCAGCATCACAAAATTCTGATGGAGACTCATCGGAATCCGTTGAAATTCTCCGTTTTCCAGGAGCAGCTGCGCGCGACGTCGACGCCATGTCGAAAACTACGAGCGCTCGTCAAGCGCGATTAAAAGGCGCTTTAAAATCCCTCCGCGGTGAAAAAAAGGAAAGACAAAAGCGAAACTTGAAAAATAGTTGTTTTATGCGCTGGATAGTGCTAGCTGTCCATAAGCTCTCCCAAGGCGGTAAAATTCAAGTTGAAACCGTCGACAACATAGTGTCGATGGGTATAGGCGCGGACAGGAAATTGAAGCTCACCTTCAACCTGAGGGTCACCAGACGGGTTGTCGATCCTTTGTCGGTCACGCCGTGTACCCGCCACTGCTCCCTGCTGATTTCAGTCACTTGCCCGTACGCTGCTAACGCACGTCGCACATCTTCGTCAAATACATTGTGAAGCAGGCAGTGTACCTTCATACGCACATCCTGGTTTACCGGGTCGATGACGAGGCAGCGACAATTTTTGACCTTGATGTCTCCGAGGGCCAGGTTCCTTTTCACTCGTCACCACCACACGTGGCTCATACGATACGCCCGCAAGACAACAACCTCGGGTGGCAGAGTCAGACGTACCAGTGTGTCGCGGAGGTCTTCCACTCTATGTGGCCGGGAACGGACTTCAGCGCGTAAGAAAATAGTACTCAAAACAACTCGTTCTGTCGGCAGGTTTGGCAATATAACTTCGTAATTATTATCAACGTCAAAAGACCTGTTGCCGTGGCCGAAACTTGCCGCTGTAGCCACCCCTGAAGGGCCTGCCATCATGCGCCCGCTCTGTGCGCCGGCCGGAAGCAGAATCCGCTCGGCCATCCGGACACGGCGAAACGCCTGCGAGAAGAGAGAGCATTGATTGGCGCGTGTAGAGGGATATAAAAAACGCAAAACGTGTGTCAGAAGTCGGATTCGAACCCACGCCCACATACGTGGACCAGAAATCCTCATGCGACCCGGATCGCTGGGTAAGGTTTCCCTTGAGTCTGGCGCCTTAGACCGCTCGGCCATCCTGACAGGGCGGAACGCCTGCTAGAAGAGAGAGCATACAGTGGCGCCTTTAGAGGGATATAGAAAAACGCAAAACGTGTGTCAGAAGTGGGATTAGAGCCCTCGGCCACATACGTTTACCAGAAGCCTCATGCGACCCGCATCGCTGGGTAAGGTTTCCCTTGAGTGTGGCGCCTTAGACCGCTCGGCCATCCTGACAGGGCGGAACGCCCGCTAGAAGAGAGAGCATTGTGCTTGTAGAGGGATATAAAAAAGGCAAAATGTGTGTCAGAAGTCGGATTCGAACCCACGCCTACATACGTGGACCAGAAGCCTCATGCCACCCGCATAGCTGGTAAGGTTTCCCTTGAGTGTGGCGCCTTATAGACCGCTCGGCCATCCTATCACGGCGAAACGGCCGCGTGAAGAGAGAACATTGAGTGGCGCGTGCAGAGGGATATAAAAACGCTAAACTTGTGTCAGAAGTGGGATTCGAACCCACGCCTACATACGTGGAACAGAAGCCTCATGCAACCAGCATCGCTGGGTAAGGTTTTCCTTGAGTCCGGCGCCTTAGACCGCTTACCTATATGGTGCTTACCTTTAGCGTCTAGCACTCCGCTATATGCCCCCAGGTCCACCCGGTGGACCGGTGCCACTGGAGGGCGGTGATGGCTTGTTCTCAGTCTTTTTTTCTGCTGTAATAATGTTGGGGACGTGACTTGTAGCTGCTGTACCTGCCAACAGATGTCTTCGAAGGCGGCCCGTCCTCGCTACTTCCTTGGTTGGCTGCGTTGCTGCCTGCAGGCTGTTCAAGAGGAAGTTTGACAGAGGCTCCGACGCTGCTGCCCGTTGAATCGTTCTTTGCCGACAGATGTTCCGCTGTCTGCATTGACACACATGCTTCCGTTGAGTTGCTTGCGCTTTCTTTCTTAGTCTTCTCCGCTGTATCTTTTGCCACTCCTTTCGTAGCCTGGTTATCTACTGGTACCCCCGCCTCGACATCCGGTTCAAGCGAACCGTCTGCCGCACTTGGGGTTGCCTGGTCTCCTGCCCCTTTTGCCGCGTCCTCGGCCTCGGCCACATCCATCACCAACTGCACGGCGCCGTCGCCCTCGGCTGGCCCGGTAGCAGAAGCGTACGGACGTAGCACTGGTCTTCCGAGTGACCAAACCGGCGGCATTGCGAGCACCGAGGCACCTTACACTTCCTACGTAGATGGCCAGTGCCTTGGCAGCGAAAGTACTGCATTGACAGCCGGGCATGACTAAGGCCAGTTCAGAAGCGACCCTGATCTGGTGCGGGAGGTCTTCCAGCTTCATTCCGCTCTTGAGCTTGAGCAACACGGCCCGGGTAGTCGTCCCCTTCTCGCTGATTCCTTGAACCCGCCATCGCTCTCGGGTGACCTGGACGCCCTTTTCAAAGGCTGCGAGCGCCGTTCTTACATCTTCATCGGCTACACCATGTATCAGGCAGTGAAAACGCAGCCGCACCTGCTGGTCTTGAAGGTCGACCACGATGCAGCGCCACCCCTTTACCTTGAGCTCCTTGACGTCCAGCAGCCGTTTTGTAGCGCCGGCGTTATTCATGGTTACAGCCCAGACGTGCTTGATCTGGTAGGCCCCAATGACCAGCACCTCCGGCAGCAATATTGTTGGGCCAAGAGCGTCCCGAAAATCCTCAGCTCGGTAGCGTCTAGCTCGCACGTCGCCGTGCAAAAAGACGGTGTTCAGCGCAACGCGTCCCTTTGGCAGGGGAGGGAAAATAATCGGATATCCTGTGTCGTCTTCACCGTTCATCCTGTTTCCTCGGCGAACGAGGGCCGCTGTCGCCGCTCCACTGGAGCCCATGATTCCGCTGACCGCTCAGCTCGGCTGCCGGAAGCACATAGTCAGCTCGGCCATCCTGACACGGCAAAACGCCCGCAAAAAGAGAGAACATTGAGAGGCGCATGCAGAGGGATATAAAAACGCAAAACTTGTGTCAGAAGTTGGATTCGAAGCCACGTCCACATACGTGGACCAAAAGCCTCATGCAACCCGCATCGCTGGGTAAGGTTTCCCTTGAGTCCGGCGCCTTAGACCGCTCCGCCATCCTGACAAGTCGAAACGCCCGCGAGAAGAACATTGAGTGGCGCGTGCATAGGGATATAAAAAACGCAAAACTTGTGTGAGAAGTGGGACTCGAACCCACGCCCTCATACGTAGGCCAGAAGCTTCGCGCAACCCGCATCGCAGGTTGCGCGAGGCTTCTGGTGCAGTTGTCAGACTTTATTGATTAGTGATCGATAAATGATTAGCTATTGATTGGCTGTAGATTGGCTATCGCAAGGTGAAGCGAGGCGCAGCTGTGCGCGGTGACGTCATCGCTAGGCGAGTTTTTGTGAACGCTACCCGGGGAAACAAAAAGCTTAAACAGCTCCTATGTTAAAAGTAATATCATGTGAGACGCGATCAAAGGCTTTCGCCAGATCTAGTTGAACCATAGCAATGCGATCCCTCAGCGCATCACAGCATTCGAATATTGTAAGTGGGACGTGTACATTAGTGGCAATGCTGCGTCCCTTTATTCCGGAAGTCTGATGCGGTCCAACCAATTTCCTTATCACGCCCTGTAGTTACTTCACTGGGACCTTTATGTATATTTTGTAATCAACGTTGGTGAGGCTTATTGGGTGATGCTTACTGGTGAGGCTTATCCCTGAGCCTCTGATTCCAGCACCGGTGTGTTTGTCCAATGTAAGCGCAGTTGCATGTGAGCAGTGCCTTTTAAATGACTGCCTCTTAGCACACATGTGCACAAATTTGTCCTGTGCGAAGAGGAAGTTGTTTACGTGATATCGCTCACGCGCAGCCATGTTTACGTTGGAAATATGGGCTGGTACTTCAATCAGAAACTTGGGGAGCTCATATGTACTCGCAGCCTAGTAAATGCATTGGGCAACGTGGCTGCGTACTGTAAAGATGCAGTTGCACACTGTCTTTTGGTGGTACAGAAATCCTGCTAAGAAGCTAGCGCAAAGTGTCGAGAGAGCTACGGGAAGCATTTTGCATGGTTGCTGCTGATGCTGAAGCCTGCGTAAGCAACCCATCTGTGTCACTACCTCATCAAGTGAGTCACCTTTTCAGTTGTAATTCATTTTGACTTATCTTTTCTCCTGAATTTTTTGCGCGTGCAACTTCCAGCTGATGATAGCGGCTATGGGTATAAATCCTTCTAATTCATTAAACTTGGTTGTCAGTTTGCGCTTCACTTGTCGCATTCCTTTTTTTCCCACTAACTTCGTGTGTCGCAGTGCCTGTCACAGCACAATGAACGATGAACCTACACTAACCAGGGCCTTTTTAAGCTTTGTTCCTTACTCGCTACTTCATTCCTTGGAAGAGATTTTTAAGGTTCAAACGAGGCAGGCAAATAAAAAAAACATTAAAAAATACTATTGCGTCTGATTTTGTTGCATGCTAGTTACCGATAGGTGGGCTGCACAGATTCTCTCAAATGTCTGCATATATGCTGCATCTTGTGACCACATTCGAGACAGACTTTCTGCAGACATGCTGCATCCTGCGGCTACCCAGACTGAGCAGACTTTCTGCAGAATGGGTGTACCAATTGCCCGCTGGGAGGTGACAGAGGGTGACAGAAAGTCTGTCACTTGTCTTCACGTTTTCTGCATCCCGGGTGACTCAAGGTCTGTAAGATTTCTGCAGAAAGACTGCAACTTTTTTGTAAGGGGAGAAACAAGCGGATTTCGAAAACGTGGTGGCCACCGCGATGCGACTCGTTCAAGTTAAGGACAAAGTCATATTGTTAGGAGACATTAACGCCCATCACACAAACTGGGGCTACAGTAGAGACAATCCCAAGGGCATCTTGTTAGCGGACCTCGTAGAGCGGTACGGACCTTTCCAACTAACCTAACCGGATCTCCCAACGCGAATCGGAAACAGAGTGTCAAAGGACACCTCCCCGGACCTCACGTTCACCAACAACGAAAGTGAGACGCGATGGACGAACCTAGGTGATAACCTAGGAAGCGACCACTATATTTTAAGCATATATGTTCATGCAGCCAAGATTCGAAGAGCTATTATCAAGGCAAGGCTATCCGACTGGACCAAATTCCGCGAAAAACAAAAAAAAAACGATCGGAAGCATAACACACATGGGAGACTGGGCTGAGCGGATCAGAGTTATCCACACTGGGGTCATGAAAACAATTGAGATGACAACGGAGACTCCAGCCGTAGACGATCACCTCTTGCATCTCTGGGAAGCCCGGAGAGGTCTCACAAAAAGATGGAAAAGGCAGAAGCTTAATCGCAAACTGGGGATTCGCATAGCTCTGCTAGCACGAATACGCTAACGAATACGCACGAAAGTTAAGCGACAGCAATTGGCGTCAATTTAGCGACTCACTTCGGGGCACGTTGACTACAAAGAAAACATGGCACATTCTTCGGAGTATGATTGATCCGGGAGGAACAAAAACAGCCACGAACCGCACACTCAAGCTTCGGGAAAACGAGTTTAAAGGCAGGGAAGCCCACATGATAGAAAAAATTAAACAGATATATGTAGGAACGGCCCCGACCAGGCAATCCACGAAGTCCGTTTACGAAGGACAGGACCAACCATAACTGGACGCCCCCATAACCTTTGAGGAGGTTTACGCGGCGGCACATTCCTTCAGGAAAAACAACGCCCAAGGGGTCGATGAGGTCACGAATGCAATGATTTGCAATCTAAGTGACGAGACGCTAAGGAGCTTGGCCGAATTCTTTAACAACACGGTCTGGACAGAGGACGGCGCACTTCCCAAAGAATTGAAGGAAACCAAAATAATCCTGATTCCTAAACCGGGCAAGCCCCGTAACATCACCAACCTTCGACCCACATCATTAACGTCATGCACAGGGAAACTTTTTGAAAAGGTTGTGCAGGTCCGGTTCTCGAATCACCTAGAACTAAACAACTTGTTCCCCTCCAACATGTTCGGTTTCCGACCCAACGTGTCGGCGCAGGACGTTTTTCTGCTACTAAAGCACGAGGTCCTGCACCCCAACAGAGGTTCGGACGATAAATTTGTATTGGCATTGGACATCAAAAAGGCCTTCGACACCATCTCCCACCACACTATTTTGCAAGGACTGCAAGCAGTAAACTGCGCAGCACGAATTTATACCTACGTGCGCTCATTCCTCAGTGACCGCACGGCTACAATCGGACTAGGCTCCACGAGGTCCGACACCTTCAGCTGCCCCGACAGAGGCACCCCTCAGGGAGCTATACACTCTCCACTGCTATTTAATGTGGGGATGAGAAAGCTAGCTAGCCCTGGAGCTAGATAAACACCCGCATCTCGGCTGTGCGATATATGCCGATGGCATCACGCTTTGGGCTCACCAGGGGTCCTACGGGGACAAGCAAGAAGCTCTCCAAAAGGCTATAGATACAGTCGTGGAATACACGAGGGTGGCGGACATGGCGTGCGCACCCGAGAAATCCGAACTAATTCCGGTGCGTGCGAAATAAGCAAGAAAGAAAGACTGGGTGCCAATCAATCTGACTCTCGACGGGGCGCCGATTCGAGAAGTGGAGACACTCAGAATATTGGGGATGTGGATACAGCAGAACGCTGGAACAACACACACCCTTCAAAAACTAAAGGCGGTCACAAGAAACGTTGCCAGGATGATACGGAGAGTGGCAAGAATCAGATATGGCCTAACTGAAGCAGAGACCATCAGCCTGGTCCACGCATTCGTAATCAGCCGGATCACATACGCCCTTCCGTATCAGGCCTTGACGAACCAAGAGACAATACAGTTAAACACGATAATCAGAAAAGCCTTCAAAGCCGCCCTTGGTCTTCCCGAATGCGCTAGCACTGAGAGATTCGAGGGACTACGCTTGCACAATACTTTTGACGAGTACGCAGTCGCGACGTTATATGCTCAGAAAGAACACTTTGTTCTTCAACTCAGGGCAGGGAAGTATTGGCGAGGTTAGGCTTTACACTGAGGCCCCAGTATTGCGGAGAGGAGAAGGCACAGATAGACCGCAATGTTCGATCTCAAATCGCGGTGGCCCCAATTCCCAAGAACATGCACCCCAAGTACCATCCCGGACGACGCAGAGCAAGGGCAAAGACTCTTCACAAACGTTTCGGCATGGGACCGGGAGTGTATTACACGGATGCTAGTCGTACCAGCTCCGACACGTTCACCGTAGTCTCTACGTGTCAGAACAACGTTACAACGGCATCCTTCAAAACCTCCTCGGCATGCGTGGCAGAGGCGGCAGCCATCGCCTTGGCCATTCAGGACGCCGAGCGCCAAACCAATTCGGCTGTCATATTATCCGACTCACAAGCAGCCTTACCGCCTGTTTCTAAATGGGACGGCACCGCAGTCAATAATGAAAATTTTGGGCAATAGACTATAAGGTCACCACACTATTACATGGTGTCCAGCACACGAGGGACTGGCAGGGAACGCAGGGCAGACCGTATTGCTCGAGGATTAAACGTCCGAGCAACGGCAGGGCCCAGCGACGACCTTCAACCGAATCCTCGTGACATCCTTTTACAGCAAAGGCAGCATCGGAGACGTTTTGGACATTCTCACTCGAATTTGAACAGCCAACAGGAGAGGGACTGGCGTCGTATTCAGACGAATACATACCCCAACCTGCACCACCTACACAAATACACCCCACGAGGTTCATTGACGAGTGCCCGTGGTGCACAAAAATACCCACGCTAAAACACATCACATGGGAGTGTCTCAAGAGGCCTCCGCACATAGACAGCCCAATAATACGGAAACATCCACTCATGAGGAATAGTCAGTGGGAGGCATGGCTTGCGGACGAAGGCCGGGAGAGCCAATTGGGTCTTCTGCACCAAGCCCAGCGAGCCACTCGTGCCAGTGGAGCCCTGGAATGGCGGCCCCAACCAGCGTGCCTTCTTTTATTTATTTATTTTAAATAAAGTTTTAGGGGCGAAGCTCCTTAGGGTGTGGGTCGTTCCCTCCTCTGTAGTAGTAGTAGTAGTAGTAGTAGTAGTAGTAGTAGTAGTAGTAGTAGTAGTAGTAGTAGTAGTAGTAGTAGTATGTAGCCACCTCTAGTTTATGAATTGCTCAATAGATGACGTTGTGTGTCCGTAGCCACCTGTAGGTTTATGAAGTGTTCACTAGATGGCGTTCCGGTTCCGCTTCCGCTTCCGGTTCCACTTTGCGCGCGTTCGGTGCGAACGCGGGCAAATCGCCGACGGCGTCGACAACACTTCTGCGCGTTGCTGGTGCTGCTGCATGTCCAAGTTTATACAGCTGATAAAACTACCTTGAGTCGACCCCATGGCTGCTTCGCATACTACTCAGGGTTCCCCTACGGGAAGATGGTGTAATTTTCTCTCTCGTTCCCGACGCGCGCTCTCTTTATCTCTCGTCCGTAGCTGTGGTTTACCCGAATGATCCCCCGGTGCTTCGCCCACTCATCATCATTCACTTCGTGGATATGCTGTGATTTTTTTACTCACTCACTCACTTCCAGAGTAATCCCTGGTGCCCGCGTGTCTTCCAGAAAGTACTAGGCAATTCGCGTCGCTCACAGAATCAGATTACATGAGCGTCGGTGACCGGAGACAACGGATACAAGCATTGATAACGTTCGAGACACTTCCGATACATGCAGGCGCGTCCTGCGCCGAGCGATAACGTTTAATATTTGTTATCCGGTGAAAGATAAACAAGTACACGTGTCAATATAATGCTTTCGCATTAAAAACATGTACCTATATCAAAACTATATAACAATAATCACGTGTTCGTTCGTCATTTATTGACTGATTCTCTTTACTATAAGCACGTTTTGAAGGAATTTCACTATTATTGTTGCATAATGATTTGTTTCCAAACAATGCAGCAGCATCATCATCAACTATCATCATCAGCAAAGGCTCGAGCGTCTGCGTCTTCTTCCAAAGCTGATTTGTTGGTGCCCCTCGGCGCAACCGCACGAACGCGCTCGTGTCACTGCTGACGCGTTCGTCGTCGTCGTCTTCTTCCACAGCTGACTCTGTTGTGCAAAAAACTACCAACATTATCAATGGCTCGAGCGTATTGGTCTTCTTCCACGGCTGACTCGTTGGCGCCCATCGGCGCTACCGCGCGAACGTGCTCGTGCCACTGCTCACACGTTCGTCGTCTTCCACAGCTGGCTCCGTTTCCGCTCATGGTTCTAGCGTAGAATTGCACTTCTCTCATCGTAATGGGGAGGCCGCGTTTACGGGAGTATCAGCCAATGCTGATTATGCTGGAGTATGAGCCATTCATTGTCTTACTTGACGGATAGATTTAATAACAGGGGCGATACGGGAATGTGTGTGCGTACATCTCTTCACGATGACCACTGATCACAACAGTAATTATGTTCGTACTTTTGTTCAAAATTCGATTTGGAAATTGCGCCGGTAGCCCGGAGGGTTCAACGCTTATCACTGATTTGACTGCGTCCCGTTTGCTGCCTACTTTGCTGACGTTTCGTAGAACAACCGCGCAATTTATCTTATATACGGCTCCGTTCAAGTGCAAACGCCGCTTCTAGAATATTGAGAAGAAATAACCAATTTGAATTAAATTATATACTGAGTTATTATGTGTCAAAATACAACACGAATATGACGCACGCCATAGTATTGTTCTCCAGGTTAATTTTGATGACATGAGGTTCTTTAACGTGCACCAAAATGTGAGTGTGCGATCGTTCTTGTTTTCTATCCCCATTGGAAAGTGGTCACCGCGGCCCTGATCGAAAACCGGCACCTCGAATTTAGCAGCGTAAAACCACAGCTATTGAGCTACCGTGGCTGGTATAACGAATGAGGTATAATGTGCACCTAATATATCTTTGGCCGCGTTAAAAATTTCGCGTTGGGGATTTGTTATGGCGTTCGAGTACAAGGACTAAATGTATAATTAGGCGAGTTGTTCTAGAAACCTGTGGTGGTTGTAACCAGCTTAAGAGATTAATTGATATTCATCTGATAACCATTCGCATTTTATTCTACATTTATAGCGTCATTCACAAGAAGAATGATTTTACCGCAGCTCCTATTTCGTGCTGAGCGACCCCTAAAGAAGAAGAGAGCGAAGCTGCACGAGAACAGCATCTCCTGTCTTAAGCCTTGGGATCGCAAGTTTATGCCCATAATCAAAACACTTGCCGACCTTCCTCAGCGCAATTATGGGTAAGCAACAGTAGTTTGGTTATAGTACTGCTGGTGGTTTTGACGTACGATATTTTAGGGCTTGTTGGTTTAATGCGCAGTGTGAAAAGGATCACTTAGGTGCGTTTCAGGGGGTTACGAACACGTCAGAGCACATGAAGTTCCTCTGAAATGCAAAACAGCTAGTGAATAGGGGTAAATATTTTACGTTACTGTAAGGTACTACGCTATATCATGATGACCATGTTGCTTCACACGGGCTTGTTTCTATCGCTGCAAAACAAGTAGCTTTCTTTGAATGGCAACCCGCGGGCACTGATGCTAAAAAAATTATGGGCGAACTTTAAAATATCTTTATTTATGCAAATTATAGCCGGTACTAAAAAACAACACATGCGAAATGTAATAGCCGCAGGCACCTCAGAGTTATGACGTCCTGCATGCAGGGACAGCCATGATATACATAACCATTTTGGTATATTCTATTTTCGCTTTTCTTTTGAAGTTTTGAATGAAAGAATAAAGTGATACAATTCACTTACGAGATATCAATCGCTAACCTAACCACCTAACCACTGACCTAGAACTGACACTTATAAGTATTGCTATTTTCCACCTACGGTCTTAAATTGGAACGAATAATTCCAGGCATCTTCTTAGACTCTCCTACGACACCGAAGTAGCACTGTTGCACCATTTCACAGCTCTTCTTGTAGCACTATTATTGCACTAAACTAGAAACAGATTCCGTTGTTGTTTTGTATTCAGATGTATTCTATCTTATTACACTAATCTTGAAACAGATTCTATTGTTGCTATTTTGTGTTTTATTATCTATGTTATTGCAGTAATCTTCAAACAGTTTCTGTCACTTTGTGTTTGTATTATAACTGTTTTTTGAAAGTACCAACCTGCTTGGACCCAAGGGTCTGCAGTATGTAATAAATAATGAAAAAAAAAACTCAGCGTTCCACTGCGGTGGAGATGGAAGACCAGAGAAGCTGTACTATGGTAGGAATTATGTATTTCCAATTATGACCATTAGGATGTGATGGTGTAATGGGTTATATGAACTATTAAAGGATGAGGAATATATATGATCCAATGGTTTTTATTTATTTAGTGACCACATGGATCATGTCCTTATGGCCGCTACGGTACACCGCCATAGTGTGTTGGCAAAGGTTCGCACGGTCTTCATAAACACGTCCCCAACGGCGCGTGCGGTCGGTGCGAACGCGCGCAAAACGCCGTCGCCGTCGACAACAGTTCTGCGCGTTGTTTGTGGGACCGCACGCAACCGCTGTCAGAACGCTGGCGGGAGCAAGCGCGCTGGCAGCAGCGAGCGAAGGTTCATGCGGTCTCTCGCTTCAACAGAAACTGACCGGCGAAAGCACAATTTATACAAAGGTAGCAGCCGTGTTGCAGATCGCCAGTTCCCTTTGTGCCCGGTCGCAAGATACGCATTTGGTGCCGCAGCTAAACGTAGCCTCCCTTCCCTCCCTCCCGTCCCCCCACGGCATATTGTGCGACGGAAGAAGTCGCGTTTACTCTCCGCCATGCGTTCGCTCCCCGTGAAAGCGCGCGTCCCTCGTGCGCTTTCACTCGCACATATCGCACTGCGGCCAAAGAGAGTTCTTTTTGTACATCCGGACACGGCCATCGAAGATGGAGCTCTTAACAGCTTCGCTGTAAAAATTAAGATCGAGTGTATGCCGCAAAACGGTATGTATGCTTGGGATTTCTTTATTTTTATACTGCTGAGTGATATTTAGTTTATATTTCGTGATATCACTGATGTTGCGGAATGGTCGACACATCCCGACAAGGAGTCACTAAATCGCTGAAGTCACGCCTGGCTGCCACCTATTCATCTTTTCTATACAACGCCAAATGCTTGTTGTGATTCGCTACAGATAAAGCAATAGTGAAATTGAAATCATAGGACCGAACACACATCGCACTTGACAGGTCACAAAACATATTGTTGTACAAGACTACACCGCTCGTCTAAAATCCTCATTAGACCGTCCAAAACGCGTGCAATTATTTACGAAGACGCTGCAACCATGTAACAAACAGCCTAGCTTGCGATGATATACATGCCGTATATCCACAACTAAGCGCACGAGTTGCCATTCACAAAGTGCGTGATTCAGATAATGTCCACCAGCCGGCATTTTGCGTAACAAGCTTTATCTCTTAAAATCACAGGTATCGGTACAAGGTAAAGTTTTGAAAAGAAAGATTAATGAGAGGTATACAAAAACGCTAGATAGAGAAGATGTATAGTACACCTGATTACCTGATTATACCCGATCACCTGTTATTTTTTTGTACTACTGATGAAAATAAGTTCAACTTCAACTTCAAAATAAAGCAGGCTAGGTGACTGTGTCGCCGCCCCGTTTCAAAGGGGATGCCAATAAATCATCATCATCATTATTACATGCGCTCGACCGACACGGCGTTTCACCTTCGACTACAAGGAACACAAATTCCGCAATCAAATTAACCGCTAGCATCAGATCATACAATATTGTTGTATTTTTATGCACTAAAGGCATAAGTGCTGCAAAAAAAAAGAAGAAAGTTTAGTACCGCGGAAGGAACTTGTCTATTTTATAGTACAAGAAACTGGCCTTTACCACGGCCACTAAGGCCTCATAGGCGTACTTACCGGGGGGGGGGGGGGGCAAAGTACGCCATTTGCCCCCCCCCCCCCCTACTTTTCAAAGTGGGCGATTTCAGCTGCACGCTGGAACATCCGGAAAAACTACAACGGAAGCTAAATTTTCCTTCTTAAGAGAATTGCAACGTAAGTACTGATTTTCTTTACTACGTATCTTTTGAAGTGCCCTCTCCGCTGTCAAAAGTGGGGGAGGGGAAAAGTGTGCCATTTGGCACCCCCCCACCCCTTTTAAAAACGGGCACTTTCGGCTGCACGCTGGAAAGTCCAACAAAACTACAGCTGCAGGTAAATTTTCTTTCTTAATAGAGTGGACCGGTAAGTAATGCTTTTCTTTACTACGTATCCCCTGCTTGGGCAATTAGTACTAGAGAGATTTAGATTAGTGGGCCCCAATACTTGCTTCCCCCTACTATGAATATCTCTATTGTCTTTCGTCCCTCCTCGAGACGCGGTATAGCGGACGAAGCGCAGGAGTTGCCATACACGCTCACGCTGCGGAGTAGGCGTGATGCTGGGTAGTTCCCGCCCTATCCCCCCCCCCCCTACAAATGTGAGCAAGTATTAGAAAGCATCACGCTGCTGGTGTAACCTAGGTTTCCTACCGCAAGAGAACTCTACGTTTCATATATTTTATCCTTTGAAGGAATAGAGAGCGTTTTAAGTGCAATGTTTCACGTAGTTCTAATGTGTTACACTTATTTAGAAGCGTTACGTGTTATTATTGAACCCTCGTCTTCCTTTTCCTATTACTTTTTAATGTGTGATATATTAGGTTCGCCTGGTGTCCTCACTCAACTGAACGAGGCAGCTTCTTTATGTTTGGTGACTGTAAGGGCAAGGAAAAGGTTGATAAGGTTTGATAATAGCCTTCCCTGTATTTTGTTAAGCCAGGATTGCAGCTGTACATATATGTGTCAAATTGTCCACCCACTCCTGTAATAACCCCCATGGGGTTGACAGTATGTTGAAATAAATAAATAAAATAAATAATGCCCGCCCTATGCTTTCCAACTAATTTTATTCTTCTGTGTGTTTCTTTCTCATGATCAGGGTCCCATATGAGTAACTTACTCCTTTACAGATTCTTGAGGGTGACTGGCGATCCTGAATTCTTGTTCCCTTGACAGGCTATTGAATATTACCTCTGTCTTCTGCACATTAGTCTTCAACCCTACTCTTAGGCTTTCTCGGTTAAGGTCCCCAATCATTTGTTTTAATTCCTTCCCACTATTGCTGAATAAGACAATGTCATCTGCAAACCGAAAGTTGCTGAGGTATTCGCCGTTGATCCTCACTCCTAAGCCTTCCCAGTCTAAGAGGTTGAATACTTCTTGTAAGCATGCAGTTAATAGCATTATAGAGATTGTGTCTCCTTGTCTGACTCCTTTCTTAATAGCTAACTTTCTGCTTTTCTTGCGGAGAACCAAGGTAGCTGTGGAATCCTTATAGATATTTGCCAATATATTCACGTATGCCTCCGGTACTCCTTGATTACGCAATGCCTATATGACTGCTGGTATCTCTACTGAATCAAATGCCTTTTCATAATCTATGAAAGCCATATAGAGAGGTTGATTGTACTCCGCAGACTTCTCGATTACCTGATGAATGGCACAGATATGATCCACGGATAGTACACCACGGTTTCTTTAAGAGAGCGCTATGCTGATAGATGGGGTCAGAGAGTCGGTTTATTGGGTGCTTGGCGAGGACCCGGCGGAAACTTCTGGGACGCATTGTTCCATGGTCCGGTGACACCACTCGGACGCGGAAAGGAGACGTTGCCGCGTAAAGAAGCAAGAACCAAGTATACTGGCGGACAGTTTTCTATGTGTCACAAAATTGCGCTAGCGAAGGAGCACGTCGGCTCCGTGGCAGCTTCGGCAAAGGGAGAGAGCGTAACGCCGCAGACAGCCGACGCGATCAACGGTGTAGCCGACCGCAGCGACCAATAGAAGCCGGGTATTGGAATGTGCTTTATTACGCAATAGAGCACACAGAACAGAGTGAGGATCATGGCTTTTGTTGAAACGAGAGCGTCTGAGATAAAGTAAACTTCGCCCTCCGCTTGCGAGCTCCACGCACCGCGGACGACAGCAAACCTTTGCTGAGATGTTCACAGTAGCGTGTGCTAGCCGCGGACTATGTTATTTTACTAAGCCCGAGGGGTGCTTCAGGGCCCCTTTAACACCCATCTGAATTGCATTCTGATGCCCCTAGCCGAAGTGCACATGTGCGTATGTAACTTGCCTTATTTGAAGAATACATTTTGTTGTGTTTTGACTACTCTGGGCTCTAACTCGGTCTTTAGACCACAAATGGTGTTCGCTGGCGCACCAGAAGACCTCTTAATAATTGTCCGTACTTTCGTGGGGTTAATTTCAGAAGCTGATAAGTCGGCTTTGGAATTTCGCCCGGCGTTGGCTCCTCGTTCACGGGGTGTGTGACCTCATGCCAATGGGAAAAGCTGCGGAAGCAAAGCGCGCATATAGGACTGCTCCTGTCAAAAGTTCAACATTCTCATCCGTATTTGTTTGAGCAGGGTAGTGATGACAGAAACATTCTATTTAGAACAGCAAGATAAGACAAAGTAGATAACTGAGCGTGGGCTCATTTTCCTGCTTTTTTTTCTGCGTTTGGGCATATGCGGAACCGTCACACATGGAAGATACGCTAATTCAGTATCTTTTCCTAGAAGCTTAAAATGCTGTCCAACGCTGCTTCAATAATTTAACCAGTAACCCAAGTGCAGAAGCTCAGCTCCTGTAGCTTTCTCTTCGTTGTCACAGAAGATTGTCCGCGAATATAAATTTATTTTCCTCACCGACGCACGCGCTAGTTCAGCTCGCTCTGCTCAGGTGCACTTCGGCGGTGGCGGCGGCTCATTAGACCGTTTTAGTTTAGCGCACACAACGCGCCAGCAGGGGCACGACTACGCATGCGCTGAACCTATGAGAGATGCATGCGTTTGCGCGCGTATGGGATACGCGCGCTAGTTCTCCGGGCTTGCGTTGCGCTCGCTACAGTTGTTGCGTACCCTACCGGCGGCCCTCTCGCGAGATCTCGCGCTGCCGAGAGCTTAAGAGCATGGCGACGACCGACAGCAAAACAAGCGGGTCAGGGGTCATGGCAGCGAGCAAATCCTGCATGCATTTCGGTATCGCCCTCGATTTGGAGCTCCTTGCCTATGTGAGGAGCTTAAATCCATTCGCGGACCCTGTGCAGTGGGCCGTGATCGCTGCAAAGATGCAGGATATCACTCGGATGCCGTTCACTGCCCGGAATGTCCGCAGTCGAACGGAGCTCCTTCTACACTATTACGCTGCGAAGGACATAGTCAACCTGAGAAAGTAAGTTCCGAGTCTGACTGCGTGAATTTTTGTTCGGCAATTGCTTGCGAATTTGTGCACCACACGATTGTTTCACCATCTGTTTGGATAGGCGAGCCGCCGGAGCAAAAGGCACAGTGCATCACGGCCGACCACCGTCACTTTTTGAGCACTGTGTCGGGGATCAGCAGCAGACGAACAAGTAGATCCCGTTTCTCGAAGCGGAATTGTTGTCGAAACAACGTCGACTCCACTTGGTCCACATCAAAGAATCCGTTGCGCGAGCGGTATCGCAGCAGCTCGCTTTCACGATCGCGCCTTATGCGGTATTATATGTCGTCAAGGCTGCAGTCACCTTTCAAAAGCCACCGCTCGCGGGTTGTGAGCATCAGATCGTCTATTACTTGCCATGAAAGAGTAGCCAAAAGGCGGCGATTCCACAAGATGCTTGACGGCATTCTCTTCCCTTGCTGCTGCTCGTCTGAACACATAATCGGCGCGAACGGCGCGAAAAAGCTTGGCTTGTGACAACCAATGTTGGCTATACGAGTTTATTGCTTAGGCACTAGATGGCGCCAAGTAGCACTCCGAGGCAAGGGTGTTGACGCATAGGCGCACTCCACGTTTCAGATGTTGCGCGCGGTAAACTAATGCTGTGGGGGACAGCCTCAATCGTAACGTACGTAGCGCGCCGCATGTTGCGTACGTACTGTCTAGCGCGCGCTTAACTAAAAGTGTCTATTGACGCCACTGCAGAATAACTGTTTTACTTAAGACATGTATCATGTGCTATTATCAACTTACTTTCCATATACAATCGCGCTAACATTACCATATGCGCCAGCTCCAGTTAACGCTGGACACATTTACGGAAAAAGAAGTTTTATTTCACTATTTTGAACTTTACACGAGAACACATCGCGACTCTGAAAAAGACGGAAAGAGACAGCAGCTTGACTAGCGCCCCCTTGGGGCTCTGTGGTCTTGTCGTTTTGCCAGTCGCTACATATTCTCCCCATGTATAAGCAACTCCTCCAAGTCAATGTATTAACTCTCACGCTGCCTTAACATGTTTTTGCGTCGTATTGACGTAAGTCGTGCTAGAGGTGTAGGATTGGCGTGCCGATCGTAGTGATTTACCGCTTTCGTCATTAACACCGGGCTTCTACTGCTGGGTGGACCCAGACGCCTGCAGTACATTCTGAAGGTCGACGATGGACGCCAGCTTCTGGAGCGCACATTATGTCACCCTGCAAATGTACGCCTATATATGCGCCATTGCGAATACATTTTAAACAGTGCCGTCGTGGACACAAAAGCGTTCCTCCCGACAACAGCTTCGTATTGTTGTGGTCATTCTCATTTGGGCGGCTCGTTCTCAGTAGCCATGCCGTCCAAGCGGAGATGCCAAGAGTCTCGTGCTGAGTCTACAAATGCCGTGTCTGTTTCTCACTCATAGTTTTTTTTCGTTAGAGCAACAACTATACTAAAGTGTGGCTGTTGTTTCCATTGCGTGCCCTTATGTTGCT
Organism: Dermacentor silvarum; assembly: GCF_013339745.2. Taxonomy (NCBI): domain Eukaryota; kingdom Metazoa; phylum Arthropoda; class Arachnida; order Ixodida; family Ixodidae; genus Dermacentor; species Dermacentor silvarum. The sequence goes on from NC_051157.2 coordinate 169,386,502, forward strand.
ATTATGCCGAAGCCATTTACCGGAGACTGCATTTTCACCTTCTTTCGATAGTCAGTTCTTGACCAGTATTTATAAGCAGTGCTTATTGCGTCTCTGGTGTTTTTGTTTTGCTTTATTTTCGTTCCTGTTTCATCGATTGCGTCGTATGATCAGCGGAAGAATACAGCAGTTTCCTGAACTCTGATTTAGCCACCTGTGATAACTTTTACGCCCTAGAAACGGTTGTAAATCAAGAACACTCCATGTAAAAACAAACGCTGATTACCACTTCCGACTTGAAGAAAAAATTGTTTGTTAATGGATCAAACATTGTTCAAAGTATTCGCACTTTGGTTAACACTGACAAAATTTTCTAATTGAACGTGTCTTGTTTTGTTCAAAGATAACTGCCAGCTACTTATCATGACAATACAGTACCTGCGAAATAAGCTATTTTTATTTATCTAGAAATGCGTTACATCATGTTCAGTGTCCCTTTCGGATTACTTTTCCTTCATAAGTGCACACTTGCGTAATTTCTACAGGTGGACCAGCATTTAAGAACTCTCCATTCGGCAACATATTTCTTTGTAGATGTTTCGTGCATATTACGCTGCCTCAAAGAGGACCTGGGAACAGTACCTTTGTTCGAACGTCCTAAGATTACGGCATTTTGAGAACAAATTGAGTTTATTATATTTAGCCTACATATTCTGTTAGGTATGAATAATCATGGAGGGGGGGGGGGCTATAAATATTCCTCGTTTCAAAGTTTATGGAATTTCCCCACGCAATTTGAGAAATTTACCCACGCAATTTCCTGCCGAAACTTGCTCTTAAGCTTAGACACACCTAGTCTTGAATTCATAAAGGAAGCAGATAATGTTTGGTACGTCAAGTGGCCGGCAACTACACAGTACCTTTAGATGGCAGTTTTAAATGTTCAGGTTTCATTTAACATAAAAATTTATTTTACCAACTACTTTTCTAAGGCGCCAAGTACTCTAAAGGGACCCTGATCATGACAACAAATTTCTCGAGAAACAGCAACGAGTTTGAGCTTATGTCTAACAAAAGGTCAAGCGATTCATTTGGCTGTAAATATGGCCTGTAAGTTGCCTAGTTTTCTTTAATATTCGAGATTTATCTTGATGAGAATAACGACGATGTAAACGTCGCTCCAAGTTATCTACTACGCAAAATAATCGAAATCTCTGTTACAAAATATAAGGTTGCTAGTAGTAAGCAGAAACGTGGTTATTTCCTCTGTTCTGATGACCTGTTTTGTTGGTTGTATTTTCCAGCCGAAGAACCACAGCTGTTTATGAGCACCGGCCCCGGCGACAGCCTTATATGTAAGACCACAAGCGCTAAAATGGCAACCGCACATTCTCACACTCAGGGTGTGTTCCAATACTCTCCTTAGACGGCTAAATAGACAGCTAAGTGGACGGCGGCCATCTTAAGTCTCGTTCCAATTCTCACGAAGATGTCAAAGTAGACAGCATCGCGAATACAACATCGAAGTCAAGAACGATGCAGGCTACTTTCCTGTCTAAACAAGATGGCGACTGAGCAGGACGCTTAGAATCTCGACGGGATGGTTGTCTGCGCACACAAAAACGTAGACACGCTTTTCAATACCATTTATGTACGTCACATAATGTTTTTCATAGGTTCGCAGGCGAGAATACTTAAAATACAGAACTAATGTGTGCTTTTCTAAACTTTCTTTGTGTCGCCGTGAGGTGGCGTCACGTCGCAGAAGCGTCTTCCAGACGGCTCGAAACGCGTTCCATTATTGTCCTCGAAGCTGTCTTGGCTGTCTTCATAGACGTCGAAGTAGACTGTCTACGATGGTGGAAAGAATTTGAACACAGCCTCAGTTTTAGAACGCTAAAGTGCGCTGGGCGGGAATCTATGCAGGATAATGTAGGACGGAAGTCGACGCAGCATTCAAGCAGAGAAGCAACGCAAGGGTCTCCTCGCTTCATAACATGCACATTGCATCGCGTCGTTGCCAGCACGAGCAATTCTGCCCGAATCTGTATTGTCTAAAGATCATTCCCAGTAGCCGAAATTACATATACAAGAAATTATAAGTATGCCTCGAACTATTGCATGTTTTTTTAGCTGCACTCTTTTTCCACCGCTATGTAGAAAAGCCCGCATTTCGTCCCGCTAGCAGATCACGCTCTTTTTGCAACAGCTGGAGCATTCGTGTGATGGCACGCGATATGTGATCACTATGGCTGACGAAGAAAAACGAGCGCAGCGCAAGCGCCTTGTAAACGAAGCTTGGCATTCAAGAACGTTTATAATAGCCATATACCCTGACGTTCTTGCATTGCAATATTATACCAGGTATCTTATGTGAAAACTGCCGCAAATGATAGTAAATTAGAAGAGATTAAAGGAGGTTATGATTCGTGCCTAGTTCCCCCCTCCCCCCCCCCCCCTCAAGTTGTGCTTTGTGCTTACTAGAATTTTTCGGTGAGTTTCCTGGCACTTTTTAAAGTAAGGAATGCTGCTTGCGCAGCCTAAGTGTCGCAGCTTTAAACGTTATCTAAACCACTTGACGCAGTTTAAAAAGAAAAAAAAATGTGGGCAGCATATACTATATTGGTGCAAGGCTGAAGTAAACAGCGGAGCTGGTGATCGACCTAGCTTCTTCGAGGTTTTACTAGGCTTGGCTAAGCTTTGCTAGGAAAGGCAAAGTGCTGGCACGGTATTTCGAATCGGCTCGCCGCCGACGCGCAGATCTCACTTGGTCGCGCGACGCGCTTCAAGTTGAGCGGCTTCTTCGGGTGTTCGGATCTTTTTTGGTCATCCCATGACAAGGCTACATGTACAGCGGTCATCTTTATGAAAGGGAACATGCAAGCGCGTGGCAGATAGCCTCGAAGCCTACATGTGGCGCGGCGAGATGGGAAACGAAAAGGAGAGAGTGGTGCCGTTCCTTCTACTGCGTAATACTTCTACTGCCATCTACTTCTACATCATGAATGTGTGTCTTTTCTTACGTTTTCTTTTTGATATCCATCTTTTGTTGGGATATCTCAGCAAACGAGGATGATTTTCGATAAGGGTCGATTGTTGCTATCACAGATTCGAAAGCGTTCTAGGCAAACGAAAAGCATAATAAATTTCCGCAGACCAGACTTATATTTACTATCTCACGTGCCGTTGATACCAGCAAAAATATAACAAGAGCGCTTATCATCCTACGTGAAGATTAAGCGCGACTGGCCGCTCAGGCCCTTTGCGTGTAGTCGCGGGCTTCTTTAACGCTCGGAAAAAAAAACACTTTTATGTATATAGCTCGTATGGAGCAACAGAAAGCTATATCAGGAGTTTTTCATGTTGCTCTACAATTGATTCATTGACGCTTTTCATCTAATTATAATAGGTGAGAAGCTGATTAATTAACTAAGACCAATTACGTAATTAGGCGGAATGCAAAAAAATTATCTGAGTATCTCCAAGCAACGGAAAACAGCATTACCTTTGTTCTGTCCAGCTACGTGACATTTGCATATTTTTAAATCTGGGTGCACGGTAGTTGGGATACCCTTTGCATCTGTTATACGGCGTTCCTTTACAGCAGCACCAAACGCAAAATACAGATATCGACACACCTATGCTGGTTCAGCTCGTCGTCGTAGATTTCGTCGATCACTCTGGAAGATGAGATGCAGCGATCGCGCTATGAGTTACGAACAAAGCGCTCTTGTCCGGTCGTCTGCCATAACATAAAGTGATAAAAAAGAAGGAAAACTGCAAGCAGCGTTGTAGGCAGTAACAGGAGCGGCACCAATCGTTCCTTTTCGTTTCACATCTCGCCGCAGCGCCACGCCACATGTGGGATTCGAGGCTATCTGCCACGCGCTCGCGTCAGTGCCAATTGATTTGCCTGGAGTCCCGGCCGAGCTCGACAACGAGGGCACTCTTGACAGGGCATGAGTAAGGTGGCACGTACTAAATACAAAAAAACTTGGCGTTTGGTTCTGAAGAAGTGCGGTTGTCGTCTCGCATGCTGCGCTCCGTCGTGGCCTGCCAGCACGACCTGAGAGGAACGCCACGCGATGTGGTGTCAGAAGTGGGATTCATTTGAAGAACTTCGGTCTCTGAGCGGACGTCAACGACAGCATGCCCCACGAAGAAAGCACCCAATCGACGCAGTGGCTAGGCCTCGCTCTTCAGCCACCGGACGCGTTCGACCTCTCGAACCCTGCAACTTGGTCCTCATGGAAGTCTCGCTTCGAAGATTATGCAGCTGCCTCCGGACAACTGAAAGTTCGTAAGCCGTCCAAGTACGTACGCTGCTTTACTGCATGGGCCCCGACGCTCGTCCACTTCTGGACACTTTTATTGCGAGAGCAATTATATGGACACTCCAAAGCGTATTTCTGCCGTCGGCGTCGCCGTCGCCGTGAGGTTCCGTATGACGTCAATGGCGATGAAATCGTTGCCGCGCGCCGGACGCTGTATGTGCGAGTGAAATGGCACGAGGGACGCGCGCTTTCACGGGGAGTGAACGCACGGCTGAGAACAAACGCGCGTTCTGCGCCGTGCTCCCTGAAGGGCAGAGAATTGTCTCTTTCCTCCTTTACAATCACCATATATGTAGCGCAAAAGCGACTGCTTCCGACGCGCGAAAGTCCCTGGGGGGGGGGGGGGGGGGGCATTTTGCTGAAGTTTTTCGCTCCAGAAAGTCGAAGCACGCCAAACTTAGTGCCATCGAGTTAACGCTCTGGAGTCATCTGCCAAAGCCAAATTCGTGGATGTCACAGTCGACAATCGCACCACTAAATTCAAGGTTGACTCGGGCGCTGAAGTTTCTGCAGTCCGAAGTGATTTGCCTCGAGTACCGGCCAAGCTTGACAATGTTGATGCAGTCTTGACAGGGCCCGGAGGAAAAGCTCTCTGTATGCGGGGCCCATATCAAGCTAATCTATTTTGGCAAGGCAAGACAAGCTCTCAGCGTCTCTACGTCAATGAATCCCTTTCTGCACGACTACTGGGTCTAACGGCTATACAGGACCTTGATGTCGTCAAATTCATCGGTGTCGTGAACACTCTGAACCAACGCTTCATGCCGAACTATAACGTGGCCTTGGCACACTCCGAGATCAGTACACAATTCGTTTAAAGCAAGACGGTGTACCATTCTCACTTAGTGCTCCTCGACGGATACCTGTATCCCGCGGCGTGAAGTCGTTCGGCAAGAACTGGAGAAACTTGAAGGCGATGGCGTCATTCGTCGTATTGATAAGTCAACTCCGTGGTGTGCCGGGCTAGTACTGGTACCAAAGAAGAATGGAAAGTATCGTCTGTATGTTGATTTGACTCGACTAAACCAGGTGGTTTTCAGAGAGCGTCACATTCTGCTTACCGTCGAACAAATCCTTGGTCTACACGGCGATGAAGTCGTTTTTTCGAACCTGGATGCGACTGCAGGCTTTCACCAAGTCAAGTTGTCGGCGGACTCTCAAGAACTGACAACTTTCATCACGCCTTTCGGTCGCTATTGTTTATGCCGACTGCCCTTCGGTATCACGTCTGCCCCTGAGTATTTTCAAAAACAAAGGGCTCGGATTCTCGAATGTCAGGATGGTGGTGTTAATATTGTTACGTGTGGAAGGGCACCGACGAAAGAGACTATTTACAGGCTATTTACGCTGGAGCCAGACAGCCAGGACCACACTCGCTCGCACCAAGAGCACAGACACACTTCATCGTCTTTCTCGCGGCGGCTCGTCTCTTGAACATCTTTCGATGATATCGCAATACTACCCCCCGGCGGCAAAAGCGCCGTCACGGTGCTGATAATATCCAAGGCGCTTGGAGAGGTGTAGGGTTTGAGTCGGGTGACGTGAACAATATCACTGGTGGTCACAGCGGAGGACGTAGTGGGCGTGGCTAGAACGATTTCGTAGGTGACATCGGTCACTTGGCGGAGCACGCGATATGGGCCTGTGTACCAGGAGAGCAGTTTTTCACAAAGGCCAACTTTACGCGATGGTGGCCAAAGCAACATGAGGGTGCCGGGCGCAAAATGCACATCTCGGTGACGGAGGTCGTAGCGTTGTTTCTGTTTTTCTTGAGACACTTGCAGACGAGCACGCGCAAGTTGGCGAGCATGGTCAGCACGGGTGATTGCATCACGGACATAATCGCTAGTTGAAGCTGTGGTGGACGGAAGCAAAGTGTCTAGTGGTAGCGTCGGTTCTCGGCCATACAAGAGGTAAAACGGGGAAAATCCAGCATTTTCGAGACGGGAAGAGTTGTACGCAAAGGTAATGTAAGGTAGAGCCTGGTTCCAGTCACGGTGGTCGGCTGAAACGTACTTCGATAGCATGTCTGTAAGCGTGCGGTTTAAACGGTCAGTGAGGCCGTTCGTTTGTGGGTGGTATGAGGTGGCAATTTTATGCTGTATTGAGCAGGCACGCATGATGTCATCAATGACTTTGGACAAGAACGTACGGCTACAGTCAGTGAGCATTTGATGCGGAGCACCATGCATCAAAATGATATTGTGTAGGAGGAAGTCCGCGACGTCAATAGCGCAACTGGTCGGAAGAGCGCGTGTTATGGCGGAGCGGGTCGCGTAGTCCGCAGCGACGGCAACCCGCTTGTTTCCTGATGTAGATTCCGGAAAGGGGCCGAGAAGGTCTAAGCCAACACGATGGAAGGGCTCGGCACGGATGTCGAGCGGCTGCAGGTAACCAGCGGGGAGCTGGGAAGGCCCGGCCAGAAAAAACGGCGATGTACTCGGTCATAGGTTCGAGAGACGCCGAGGTGTCCTGCCGTTGGGGCGTCGTGAAGCTCTCTAGAAAGGTTGAGCGGAGGTGTTTAGGTACTACAAGTAGGAACTCGGAGCCCTCCGGATGAAGGTTACGACGGTACAGAGTACCGTCGCGGGGGACGAAGAGGCGTAGAGTAGCGACAGTGTTCCAAATGGTCGATGAGTGCTCTGATGTAGGCATCACGACGTTGCTCGTCGGCGAAATGAAGGAGCTGGGGTACTGAGAAAACGCAAGCAGCACTGTCAGTATTGGAGGAGTCAGAGTCGTCAACAGGGTAACGCGACAAGCTGTCAGCGTCTTGGTGCAGGCGGCCAGACTTGTACACCACGGAATATGAAAGTTCTTGTAGCCTCAAAGCCCATCGACCAAGCCGGCCTGTAGGATCCTTTTGCGATGAGAGCCAGTAGAGGGCATGATGGTCAGTGACTACGGAGAAAGGATGACCGTAAAGCTAAGGCCAGAACTTCGCAACTGCCCAGACAACAGCAAGGCATTCCCTTTCCGTAATGGAATAGTTGCGCTCCGATGGTGATAGGAGGCAGCTTGCGTAACCAATAACGCGATCCTGGCCACGCTGACGCTGGGCTAAGATGGCACCTACACCATGATCGCTGGCATCTGTACGCAATTCTGTAGGGGCATCAGGGTCGAAGTGGGCGTGCATGGGTGGTGAGGTGAGACGTGTGACGAGACGAGAGAAGGCGGTGGCTTCTGAAGTGCCCCACGAAAATTGTACGCCTTTCTTCAGAAGATTAGTGAGGGGTTTAGCAATTGCCGCGAAATCTTGCACAAAACGGCGAAAGTACGAGCATAGCCCAACAAAACTGCGAACGTCTGCGGCTGTCTTCGGAACCGCAAAATCTCGGACGGCGCGAGTTTTTTCGGGATCAGGCTGCACTCCGGAAGCGTCGACGAGATGGCCCAGAACAGTAATTTGGTGGCGGCCAGAACGACATTTGGACGAGTTGAGTTGCAGCTTCGCCTTTCGAAATACATCAAGTATAGCTGTTAGACGCTCAAGGTGAGTCGAACGTTGGCGAGAAGACGGTGAAGTCGTCGAGGTAACAAGACACGTAGACCATTTAAAACCTTGGAGCAAGGAGTCCATCATACGCTCAAAGTTGGCAGGGGCATGCATAACCCAAACGGCATTACTTTAAATTGGTATAGGCCATCGGGTGTTAGGAACGCGGTTTTTTCTCTGGCCATATCGTCAACAGCAATCTGCCAGTATCCAGAGCGAAGATCAATAGAGAAATAGCTGGAACCGTGAAGGCAGTCAAGGGCGTCGTCGAAACGTGGGAGCGGGTAGACGTTCTTCTTAGTAATTTTGTTCAAATGACGGTAGTCTACACAGAAGCGCCACGTGCCGTCCTTCTTCTTAACCAACACCACAGGTGACGCCCAGGGACTCGAAGAAGGCTCAATGATGTCTTTATCTAGCATTTTGTTTACTTGTTTTTGAATTACTCGGCGTTCCCACGCAGAAACTCGATATGGTCGTCGGTGAATAGGCATAGCATCGCCAGTAGGAATCCGATGCTTGACCGCGAGCGTCTGGCCTAAAGGGCGATCGTCGAAGTCGAAAATATCTCGTTAGGACGATAACACTTAGCAAAAGTCTTCAGCCAGCGTAGAGGACAGTTCTGCCGCAACCAATTTCTTTATGTTGGGATCGGCGCCCGAAGCTGGCGCGAGGGGCCCGCCATGTTCGGCAGAACCATCTCTTGATAAGCTACCACTTGATGGTCGCCAAGACAATCAACGTTGGCAAGGCAAATACCTTGCGGGAGAATTTGCTTTACCAATACAAAGTTAAAGATAGGCATGCGAGTGCAGTTATTAGTAATAGTAAGTACACTATGAGGCACGGTGACGTCATACTGTAGTGGAATGTCGGGCAGAGGAGTGACGAGGTACTCGCCATCAGGAACAGGTGGGTAAGAGAACACTTCAATATAGGCTATTGACTTTGGTGGTAGGCGAATAAAGCCGTTGGCGCGTAAGCGGCAGTGGGGTTCATCAGCAGGTTCTGTGAGAATCGGCAACTCAAGGCGAAGGGTACTGGCAGAGCAACCAATAAGGGCAGAATGGGCAGAAAGAAAATCGAGTCCGAGAATTAGGTCGTGGGGGCAATGAGAAAGCACGGTGAAGAGGACAGGAGTGTGGCGACCGGCGATGCTGATACATGCCGTACACATGCCGACGATAAGGACAGTACCGCCATCCGCAACTCGGACGACGCGTGCCGACGCTGGGGTGAGGAGCTTTCTGAGTCGTCGTCGGAAGGCAACACTCATAATTGAAATATGGGCCCCTCTATCGATCAGTGCAGTGACAGGATAGCCGTCGACGTCAACGTCAAGACGGTTTTGGTTCGTAGGCAACGTGAGCAGAGGAATTGAGGGCAGGGTCGACAACGCAGCTTCACCTCCAGAAGCTGCAGTGCCTAGTTTTCCGGCGGCATCCGGGAGGCGATAGGCGGCGAAGAAAAGCGACGGGGTTGGGCGAACGAGACTGATGGCGTCGAGGGGAGGGCGAGCGGCTGTAGCGAAGGTGCGGAGCAGGGTAATCAGCGGCAGTCGGTTCGTGGCGGGTTGCATAGGGAACAGAAGGTCCAAAGGTGCGGGAATAAGCGGAGGCGTATGTCCGAGGAGGAGGTGGCCATCGGTTGCGGCAGTGACGAGCGACGTGGCCGATGCGACAGCAGTGGAAGCAGATCGGCCTGTCATCAGGGGTACGCCATTCGGACGGATTGCGGCGAGATGTGGCAGAAAAAGACTGCCGAGGGCGAGGAGGGCAGCTAAAGAACTGGGGAACGCTAAGCTGAGACTTGAACACACGGAGTTCAGACCCATGTTCTCAAATTACTGTCTAACGACGGCCTGAATCATCGCAATCGTGGTAGCTGGCGGATCGGGCGGCGTCGCGGAGAAAGCTGGGGAACAGGAGGCCTCGAGCTCGCGGCGAACAATACGGGTTACGTCTTCACAGGTGGTGGCCTGACGCGGTCGACCCTCACATGTCGACGTAGCAGCAGTGTTGGGTAGCCGCGGGATGTGGGGTGTGATACGGCGGCTCTTAGCATGTTCAAGGCGACGGCATTCTTTCATGATGGCGTCGATAGTCGAGACGTTGCCAAAAACAAGCAAATTTAAAGCGTCGTCGGCAATGCCTTTTAACACATGGGCTACTTTGTCTGCTTCAGACATAGTATCGTCAGCTTTGCGGCATAGAGCCAAGACGTCGAGGATGTATGAAACGTACGGCTCTGTAGAGGTCTGAACACGCGACGCAAGAGCCTTTCTCGCGGCAACCTTGCGCCCAATGGGGTCGCCGAACAGTTCCCGTAGCTTTTCCTTGAAACTGTTCCAACTGGTTATCTCGTCGTCATGCGTTTGGTGCCACACGCGTGGGGTGCCGCCGAGATAAAAGATGACATTGGCGAGCATAATCGTTGGGTCCCACCTGTTATTCGCACTGGCATGTTCATAGAGCTTGACCCATTAGTTAACGTCCTGTCCCTCCAGGCCAGAGAACACACCAGGGTCGCGATGTTTGGCAACAGTGACGATAGGAGTAGTCGGACGAGCCAAAGCGGATGCAGAGGCGGTCTCGTCACCGGGGGGCATGGTGAAAAGCTCGATGTACCGACCACTTCGGAGTTCCGTGGCGAGGTCGGGCATGGCTAACCTCCACCAGAATGTTACGTGTGGAAGGACACCGACGAAAGAGATTTACAGGCTATTTACACTGGCACCAGACAGCCAGGCCCACACTCGCTCGCACCAAGAGCACAGACACACTTCATCGTCTTTGTCTCGGCGGCTCGTCTCTTGAACATCTTTCGATGATATCCTAATAATATTATTGATGTTCTTGTGTTTGGTCGCACCAAGCAGGAACATGATAGAGAGCTTGAGCAAGTGTTGACTCGTCTTTCAATTGCAGGCATCACTTTAAACCAAGAGAAGTGTTGCTTTGGAGTCTGCGAAGTCTCATTCCTAGGTGTTTTGTCTCAGCACAAGGCATCAAGGCCCGATTCAGGTAAGATTGAAGAAGTCCATGCAATGACACCTCCGACAGACCTTACAGGTGTCAGATGTCTACTCGGGATGATAAATTATCTTGCCAGGTTTATACCGCATGTCTCGGAAACCACTGCACCGACACGCACCCTAAGCAAGAATACCAGTAGGACTTGGCAGCACGAACAGGAAGCAGCATTCACAAAAATCAAGGAACTTCTGACGTCCGATCGCTGCTTGGCCAAGTACCACCCATTTTATGCCACAACAGTCTCGGCTGATGGCAGCTCTTATGGGCTTGGAGCAGTCCTGTTGCTATCCCAACCAGGTGGTGAATGCATGCCAGTAGCCTTTGCCTCAAGGTCGATGACCCCCTGAGAACAAAGATACAGCCAAGCGAAAAAAGAGGCCTTGGCTACAGCGTGGACCATCCACAGGTTTGACAAGTTCATCAGAGGCATCACGTTTACTGTAGAAACTGATCACCTTCCTCTCGTGTCACTATATGGCAAGATGGAACATGATGTGCTTTCTCCGAGGGTGCAAAGACTCAAGCTAAAGACAATGCCCTATCAGTTCCAGATGATGTAAGTCCTCAGAAAAGCTTTAGGCTATTTCTGATGCATTATCTCGGACTCCTCCAAAGATGCATCCAGTCGACACTGGAACTTTTTGCTACAGAAGTCGTAGCTTCTGCTCCAGATCTGCTGCCTGTGAACGTACAGGATATCAGGAAAGCCCAAAGCTGTGAGGGAGAATGCAGCGCACTGATTTCCTTCTGCCAGCAAGGCTGGTGTTACACGTTTCGTCAAATCGTGTGACATATGGCAAGGAACTGTGGCAAAGTACCTTGTAGGTCGCGTGCTGCTGGGAAATATTCTCATCTTCGGGACACCAATCCACCGAGTCGCAGTCGACATTATTGGTCCTCTGTCGCCAACGTCCGGTAAAGGGAATAAATATGTACTATGATTGATTTTGCTACTTTGCTACAGGCTACACTGATGCGGTAGCATTACCAAGTATTGAGACAGAGCGGGTAGCAGAAGGCCTACTAGAAATGTTTTTCGTGTTGGTGTTCGACGTGAGATAGTGATCGTGGCAAGTCTTTCACGTCCAGCCTAATGTAGGAACTGGGACGACTACTGTCGTTTCGACAACTGCCCACAACGCCGTACCATCCAATGGCGAATGGTCTTGTGGAAAAGTTTAATGGAACGCTTAAACAAATGATCCGATGCATGTGTAGGAATGCCCTAAAAATGGGAAAGATATTTGGCCCCATTGCTTTTCGCCTACCGAGAGGTCCCACAGGCAAGCCTTGGACTTTCGCCATTTGACCTCCTGTATGGAAAATTTTTGCGGAGACCGATGTCCATCGTTAAGGAATTATGGACAGGCGATAATCTCGACGCCGAGCCCAAGGCGACGTTACGGATATGCCGTAGAGCACCAGGGAAGATTACGGGACACCTGCAAGATGGCTCATGAAGAGCTCCAGAAAGTAAAATCTTCTCAAAAGAAGTACTATGATAGAAAGTCAAGAGTCAGACAGCTTTTTGCAGGTGATAAAGTGTTACTGCTCCTTCCATCAGAGAAGAACAAGCTCATCTTGACATGGAAGGGTCCATTCACAGTAGTCGAAAAATGAAACGATTATGACTACCTTATCGACCTCAGTTTGCGAGTGAGCCTGTTCCACATCAACCTACTTAAAAATATGAGGAAAGGGAAACTGAAGCACCCAACCAGCAGTGCACCCTAATTACCGTCGTGTCGGATATTGTGGATGAACATAAAATCCAGTCTGAGGCTCTACACCAGAGAGAGACCCGTAAAAATATAGAATTAGCGAGGGATCTGAGTTATCAGCAGATAAACCAGATTAATAAGCTTTTGGAAGAGTGTCAAGGCTCCTTTCGGAATATGATTTTGCGATGTAATATATCAAATGGGCCGACAACATAGGTGCTGACTGTCTTAGCCGTGTATGACATCCTCAGTGGTGTCCGGCTTAACTAATTTGTCCTGGTCTTTACGGCAAGTTCTTCTTGGACAGATGTCTACAGCAGCATGCAAATCGTGTTTGTGTATGCTGTCTAATTGTGTGCACTGTGGACAAGTTGTTCCCCAAACACCTTTCTTAAGTGGGGAGATAATTGTAGTGCAGTGACCTTATCAGTGCTGTGTATGTGTGTGGACTGTGAGTACTCTCAAGACTTGTACATGAAGAATGAAGATATAGTAGAAGGCGAGCCAGGGACAGCTGGTGGGCTTGGCAGCTTTCAAAAAAAAAAGAAGCAAGAAAAAAAAAGGGAGAAGAGAGGCGGGGTGCCGAACGGGCAGAGGGGGCTGGAGACTTGGAAGACACCGGACCAATGCGCTGTTCCGGGAGCTCCTGTCGCGGTACCTGAGGCGGCCCTGGAACAACGCGCCTGCCTGTCGGTGCAGACGCGGAGTGGCGCCTGGTGTGCCACCGTTTGGAGCAGGCCTGGCTCTTGCCTGCTCGTAGCCGCCTGTTGGAGCAGCTTCAGGCTGTGTCCGGGGCGAGGCCTAAGTGAGGCCTAACCGAGGCCTTTGCTTTGAGGCCGCCTCTTGCTCGAGGTGGCACGTGAAGTTGTGGCGGTGGAAGCCATCCGCCCGACACCCGGTCGAGTGCTCTGGCCATGGTAATTCAGCCGTGGGCCGTCGCCAGCCTCATCTGATGACCAGTGCCGTCATCCTGCCTTGACTCGCCTCCCACGAGGGTCATCGTGCCTTGGTTCGTCTGAAACCGGAATGAATCATCACGACAGCTCTGACGATCTACCGCCGATCGACGAGAGCATCAGGACTGAAGTTGTGAGACGTGCTTGCTCTTTCCTTGAACGCTGCGCGTAGGACTTTGTGCAGACGTGTTTGTTTTAGGGACCTTTGCTCTGCATTTTGTGTTTAGTGCTTGTCTTGCTTCAGTCCTATCATGTTAGAGAAATGTTGGTTTACATCCGTTCGCGCGTCTCTGACGTTCATTACCGCCTGACTGCATACAGACATACGTGCCGAACTATTCCATCATAACTGGCCAAACAAGTCAAAGATGCCTCCTCAGGTATCAAAATATGAATAAATGAAGGATGAACTTTCCGTTTGTGACAGTCTTCTTCTCAAGGGCACTCGCCTTCGTCACCGAAGCCAGCAGTCTTGATGCTTCTTCACGAAGGACATCAAGGCATAAGTCGCACAAAGGCCCTTGCTCGAGAATCTGTATTCTGGCTGGGCATTGCCGCTGAGATCACCTCACTCGTCGCCAGTTGCTAAAAATGCACCCTTACGCGAATGAATCCAGCGGAACCACTCCTCCCTACCAAACTCCCTGGCCGTCCCTGGGAACATCTCGGCGTGGACTTCTTTCACCTTAACGGCCAAGTCTTCTTAATGGCAGTAGACAATTATTATTCCCGGTTTCCGGAAGCGGTGACGCTAAAAATCACAACAGCTCAAGTGGTCATTGATGTGCTAAAGCGCCTGTTTGCGCAACACAGCATACCGTAAAAAGCAAGGTCGGACAATGGTCCACCCTTCTCCTCACGCGAATTCGCCGCATTTGCTGCCTCCTATGGCTTCTACCACATCACCAGTAGCCCCTATTATCCTTAGTCTAATGAGGAGGCGGAAGGGATGATCCGCACTGTGAAAGACCTCCTCCGTAAGGCGAAAGATCCTCACATGGCCCTCCTAAACTATGGGTACATACCTGGAGGTGAGTGGCTTTAGCCCTGCTCGACTTCTCATGGGAAGAAGATTGAGAACTCGAGTCTCAAAGACGGACTAGCAGCTTCGTCCACCCTGGCCAGTAAGGGAGGAGATAGCAGTCAGACATGAACCTTACAAGAAAAAGACTGCTGAGAACTTCAACGGACGTCATCGGGCCTAAGATCTGCCGTCCCTGCAAGCGGGCGAAGAGGTCTGGATTCGGCCAGATCAGGTTCGCGCCACAGTTTTGAACCATGCTCAGCGTCTAATGTCATTTGTAATCGAAACAGAGCACGGAACAGTCCTGCAGCGAAACCGCAGACATCTAGTTCCCTTGGTGCTAATGTCATCAAGGACACCATTGACTCAACCTCGTTGCCCAATACAAGTTGCAGCAGCACCTGAGCGACCCCCTCCGACTACAGCACCTGCTCTTTCACGTGATGCTGGTGATAGTGTTGTGAGCACCCGTAGCGGCCGTCGTGTAGTTCCACCTGACCGCTTGAACTTGTGACTTGAGGGGGGAGATGTAGTGGTCGCCATACATCAACTGACCAGTGGTGCCCTCTGGGCATGAGTAAGGTGGCGCGTGCTAAATAATACGCTTGGCGTTTGGTTTTGAAGAAGTGTAGTCTCGCACGCTCCGCTGCGTCATGGCCTGCCAGAACGGCCTGACAGGAACACCACGCGACAGCTTCACGGCCAATCTGCGCCTCCACACTTGGTGGGGCGCGGCTGGTCGAAACCTGCCGAGCCACCGCCAGAGGCGCCTGCTGCAGTCGCGGTGACCGCGCGCGTTCGGCGCGAACGCGGGGAAACGGGGAAACGCGGGCGGCGTCGGCAGCAGCACTGCGCGTTGCCTCGTTGGTGCTGCTACAATTTCTCTCTCTTTCTCTATCACTCTCATTTTCTCTTTCCCTCTCCCGAGCATACGCCGCGCGCATGATCTCATTCCATCGCCTTAACGTGCCATGTCAAGACAACTTAAGCACGGCACGGAGAGGAGGTGAAGCACACGCGGCTCCGCGAGGTGGTTGCTGGGCAACGCAGGTGACGTCATCACTCAGCGATGTTTTGTTCGCGACACACGGACTGATGGTCGGCTTAAACAGCTCCGCTGTTAAAACAATCGCACCCTGCTCTTTGGGATTATCTATTCCCCCATTCCCACGTCCTGACCCTCCCTATTGAAAAATCCATGTGCCCTATAACGCCCATACAATAATTCGAAATGAAACATATAGCATAGGATCCCATATAAAAAACCGTTTTTACCATATGTCATATGATGTTATTGGGTATATGAAGTGTTGCGATTACGGCTCTTTGTTTCAGTACGGATAATAGGGTTACGCACGTGTCGTCACCATTGTAAAAGCGCTATGAACTGATTCGACCTCATGCAGCGTTATTTAGACACGAAAAAAAAAATATTCAGCATGTCGTAGGAAGTAAGGAAGCAAGGAAGACGGCGACAGTACCTTCCTATCTCCGATTTGCGCACTGCAAATAATTTTTTATTGCCAATTGTATGGACACTCCAAAGCAGATTTCTGCCGTCGGCGTCGCCGTCGCCGTTGCCGTGAGGTTCCGTATGACGTCAATGGAGATGAAATCGTCGCCGCGCTCCGCCGAACGCTGTATGTGCGAGTGAAAGGGTGCGAGGGACGCGCTCTTTCACGGGGAGTGAACCCACGGCGGAAAACAAACGCGCGTTCTGCGCCGTGCTCCCTTAACGGCTGCAGAAGTAGGCGTCTCTTTCCTCCTTTACAATCACCATATATGTAGAGCAAACGCGCCTTCTTCCAACGCGCTAAAGGCGGGGGGGGGGAGGGGGAGGGAAAGGAGGTGACTTTTAGCTGCGGCACCAAGTGCCTATTTATATCAGAGGCTCCGGCACCAGTCAGCAACGCCGCACGCATTTTGTGCGAACGCGGGCAAAACGCCGACGGCGTCGACATTAGTTCTGCGTGTTGCCGGTGCTGCTGCATGTCCAAGTTTATACAGCTGATAAAGCTACTATCATTTATTCCGTATAGCTCTCTACAAGTTTGCTATCGCAATTGATGCTTCGCCTTTCAGGTGAAACTGCGACCACTTTTTGTGTTTACACTATGTTTCACCAACTAGGGCGTGCAGCCACCCTTTTGCTTATGTAGCGTGTTTTTTACTGCGCGCGCGGCGACAACAGGCCTGTAGCTGGAGAGGGCGAAGTCTTGATTAGCGAAAGCTGATGGAGTTTTGAAACATCAAAGATAGCATACCTCTCGGTAAGCGACGTGATGTCCTCGTGTCTCCTAATCAGAAGCGTATGGCGAGTTGGAAATAACGCCCAGTGAGCGTAGGAAAGGCGAGAGAAACGCCACTTGCTGACCTTCTCCCTCAGAGTGTTCGTTAGGCGATATAACGGTAGCTTTTCGTAGCATGCGAATGTGCAATTGTGTACTGAAAGATCTGGTGCCAAATTCAGAAAGGTTGTCGTTAGTAAGTGCTTTTTGGCTTTGGCGGCGGCCTGCCTTCGCTAATGACATGTATAACACCAGGAATGGCTGTAAAACGCTCTGACGAACAATTCTATCCTAAGCGTTTTCGGTGAACATGGATCCCTGCTTTTTTCTTTAAGCTCAACGAATTTCGCATCGCTGCCTTCACAACTGAAAAAATGTCATTGAGAAACGAAACGGCAGTTAATAAGCCTAAATAAAGGCCACCGCTACGTCAAAAGGTATTCAGTATCCTTTAAATAGCAGGTCGAGCTATACATAGGTGTTTCATTTTAGCTGCACCAAATTTTTAAAAGTTGCTTGTGGCAGATAGCACAAGTAAAATCCATGATCTAACCTACCTGATGAGGCGGCCAATACTTCCACGAGAAATCAATACGTCTTTTGAATAATTAACATAATTATCCTAATTAACTTTTTTGTTAATTATTTTACGGCACATCTTTCAATCTACGAATTATAGCCGGTGAGTTCGCAAGGCGTATCCACTTGGAACGAATTCTCAGGACTGAACGAGTTTCGAGATATTAATTTTCAAATTGTCCGACGAAATGCATGGACGTTCAGTTACTTTTGCGCTTCACAGCATAAAACAGCGTTTTCCTCAAAAAGTTAACTGGAACACCCTTGCATTTCGTCGGACACCTTGAAAATTAGTATCTCGAAACTGGTTCAGTCCTGAGAATTCATTCCAAGTGGATACGCCTTGCGAACTGAGCGGCTATAATTCGTAGATTGAAATATGAGCCGTAAAATAATTATTTAAAAGTTAATTAGCGTAATTATGGTAATTATTCAATCAGGCGTTTTAATTTCTCGTGGAAGTAATGGCCACCTCAGCGAGTAGTTTAGATCAAGGATTGTAACTGTGCTATCTGCCACAGGCAATTTTTTAAAATTTGCTGCAGCTAAGATGAAACACCCTGTATATTTTCTACCCACATGCAAGCGTAGTTTCCCCAGAGAACGAAGTGGACCGCTGTGGATATCAATGTTCGCGTCTATTCGACCACCGTGGCCACAATAAATGTATGATTGTACAGATTACTTCTTAGCGGTGGCAGTCAATTGCAAAGTTTGTTGCGCATTAGCGCGACGAGATCTAATCGGTGCCGT
This sequence comes from Dermacentor silvarum, assembly GCF_013339745.2. Classification (NCBI taxonomy): domain Eukaryota; kingdom Metazoa; phylum Arthropoda; class Arachnida; order Ixodida; family Ixodidae; genus Dermacentor; species Dermacentor silvarum. The sequence continues at coordinate 169,404,670 of NC_051157.2, forward strand.
CTGATTCAGCTAACAGTATGCGTCTTACCTTGGCAGCGCACCGTCAGGGCGGCGCCATCGTCTGTTCGCACAGCCCCTCCCCAAAAAAAACATAGTTTTATGCATTGATTCCTCGACCAATGCAAAATATGGTCCTCTGAGATGTGTGCGAATCCGAACAACGTGTACGTAAAATAGCGGAACCGTTTTTGCGAGTTCTCGCACTCTTCTAAAGTCTTAGCGGTATTGTTTACTATTCTGGAACGTTTTGATTAAAATCTGTATAAATGAATCAAGTAAAAATGGTAATGAAACAAGCCCCTAATCATACTAACTCCTTCGCAAATGCTAGCGGCCACGTTATATCCTTCACTACATTATCTCGAACTTATTCACTACACTTGAGATCATTTGAAAATTTTCAATATATCATGTGTGCTCGTCTGTTATACGCGAGGTCTTGAACAAACTTTAGGAAACAACGTGTATTTCATCATTACTGTTCCTGATGTAATCACTTCGTTATAGCCAACGTCTTCTAAACAATCAACAGATACTTGTCTACACTGCACTGCGATAAGTATCTAAGCTTGCCAGTTGCCGGTGCCGGCCCTTGTGAAAGACTTCCGCCAGGACGAAAGTGAACTTCTTATAAGAAATTCTGTTTTCTTATACGTCATCAAAGAAGATTTACGTCATCGTAAATCTTCTTTGATTTACCGTAGTAAGTCACCTTGTGGAATTCCGCCGCGGTTGCTCAGTGGCTATGGTGTTGGGCTGCTGAGCACGAGGTTGCGGGATCGAATCCCGGCCACGGCGGCCGCATTTAGATGGGGGCGAAATGCGAAAACACCCGTGTACTTAGATTTAGGTGCACGTTAAAGAACCCCAGGTGGTCCAAATTTCCGGAGTCCCCCACTACGGCGTTCCTCATAATCAGAACTGGTTTTGGCACGTAAAACCCCATAATTTAATTTTAACCTTGTGGAATTGAAATCTTTGCAAAAATATTGTTTTTTTATGAACTCTGATTTTTCTAGCCTTGGAACAGGAGGAGTAAGTACTTTATACGGCATTTCACTTGCTTTTCTTCTTGTGGCGGCCTTCCAACTTAAAAGATTATAAAAGGATGGTGCGTGCCTCGTGCCTTGCTTTAAAGCAGAATTGGATTTATTTTTATGCGTACTCATTATCCATATCTTGTTCACAAAATTCTTGAGTCTCTTTGCCGACAAACTACTATATTTTTGGTAATCGCTTGGGCGCCTGCTTCGGGCTAGTCTAATTAACCATAATAATCTCTGTTAGTTTTACAAGGCAGCCACTTCGTGAATGTTGACAACATTTTCAATACTTAGAATAATCAATTATGTATTGCGTACGATTTCGATTTTAAAAGTTTCAGGTGCCGCTGAATAACGCTTTACCTTGGTTAAAGTATTATTGAGCGCAATGTAATGCAAGGAAATAATATGCAGGACCAGGTGACCGAGAATTATAAAAATGCAGTCTCTCTCTCTGTGCCACCTCGTACACAAATCTGTGAAGAACTGAGCTGAGGCTCTGTCACAGTAATGAAACATTCGTCAGATTCAAGCGCTAATGACTTCATTTCGCATGTTATTATAAATCAGCTGTTCGGGCTGCGTTTTGAAACCGTTATGAGCAGTGAAGCGTATACATATACATGAGGATTGGTAAGATTGCGAAACAACAATCATGCGATGTTGGCGTGTACGCGGCTCACTAGAGCAATCAAAAAGTGCGCCCACTCTATACCAATGGTTCAGCCCTGCCACAGTATGAATATCGTAGAGACGTGTAAAATATGCCCGGCAAACGCGAACATCGTATGATCATTTGTCGGAGCTTTGCGCGTCGCAAGTACGGGTCGACGAGCTTTCTGCATAAAACCTAATTGTAAGACTTGGTTGGCTTCAGAACATGCCATAACTGTATCGGGCTATGAATGTCAGTATTTCAAATTGATGTGCGCAATTCGATCTACGAAACAACTGCTTGTTCATGTATAACATGAACTTGGTCTGTATAACATGAGATGGGCTGCATCGCCTTGCTCGCCCTTTTCGCAATCTGGCCCAACTATAACAAAGTTCGCGGAACAGGGTGGAGGGGGGATAATTTTTTGTCAGGTTTCATTTGCAGAAAAAAATAACCTTCACTAAATGTTTGGGCGTACTTAGTTGCAGTGATTTATTTTCGTGCACATTTACACATAAGTTCGAGCGTATAACCTCCTAGCCATCATTTGAGCATAGCTATAAAACATCCTTGCGATGTACTGGTGGTAATGTAAGGCGTGTATTACAAGACTTATATTCTTCTGTTATTATTCTACACCTAGCTCGTTTTAATAAATTTTAGTTGACTATATATCTATTTTAAATCACATAAAACAAATTGGCCGAATCGACCTGTGATTACATTAGGAGGCGCACGGTGCATGCACGAGAAATCTCATTATACCGGTAGGTACGGTATCTCTCATATTCACAAATTATCTTTAGAGTAATCATAGCAAAAGTTTCGAAAAGAGAGGCCGAGCAGAAGCGAAACGTCGACGAGTTAGCAGGAATCCTGGCCCCAGTATTCTCAAACGATCTTGGACTTGAAGTTCCTCCTCACCGCGTTTGTTTCAGTGGCGCCCTTCGGCTGCTGAAGACGATGCAATGCACCAAAATTACCGAGCATGAGCACGAAGTGCAGTGACCACTTCTGTCGATGGGTGGCGCTGCAATCCGCTTGCTCGACTCGAGGTGCAGTGTTGAGTGGAAGAATGTACAAGAATACGGGAGTGGGACTAGTACTTTCCTACATGTAGTCAGCCCCAAAATTTGCTAGGAAGTATCTCGTTTGACCTACTACATAGCTGGTTTCGAAACGGGTGCGTACTTGTGCCCGTATAAAAATGTTTCCTCAGCTAGCATGGCTAGTGCTCGTTTTCAATTTGGAAATGGCGGTGTCCGCCCTTCTTGAACAATCGGAAAGTAAACTCGTCACTAAGGATAGTATTAGTAGCCCCGGCATTAAGATTTTCAACCTAGGAAATTTTCTCCTTTTCTTCAAATTTACCTAAAGAAGTAGAGCCACACTATGTGACGCAGGCCTTTCAAAAAGAAAAAAGAAACAAAAGTCTTTAGGCAAAAAAAACCCACAACAGCTGGTATATTTTTTGGTTCAACAATATCGCGCGCGGTCGCATTGCAAAAAAGAGCCGACAAAGAATTTCTCCACCTGTATGTATGAGAACGGGAGCAGCGATTTGTGTACGATTTGTGCAATTTGCGTACATTAATCGCATACACCACGTAATACCGCACTCTATAACCTCGGTGTGAATTTTTACTGACTGCCGTATGGATTTATATTGCCTAGCGCAGTCTGATATGCATTCTGCACGCCCCAAGTGTAAATACATTTTCCAGAGTTTTACTTGAAAGCCGTTTCAAAATTCTCTTTAAATATTCCTTCAGAGAGATTCCTTTTTCTTTGTCTAGAAGTATTTGAGACTACGACTCAACGATGAAATGGAAATTCACCTTGATCGAAAGGCTTTTCCATTATTTTGGCCAATAAGACCTTTAGCACCTTTTAGCACAAAATCAAAGTCTGTGTAGCCTAAATTCAACAGGGGATTACCAAAGCGCTATTCGCCATCTGCTCTAAGCCACGGCAAAGCGAGACTGCTCGCTCGAAAGCAAAGATGCACTCATAGCTTCTTATATTACGATTATACTGTGGCGTCATCTATACTAATGTTTGCTGCTTTATGCTAAGAAAGGAGTTCCTGGCAACGCTGTCAACAAGCTGGCTTTTTTTCTGGCAATAGGTATAACAAAATCAGCAAGTAAAATGTATTTCGCATGCTAAACAGCGACCAACGCCGACGATATTTCCACCTCGTTCCCTCCTGTACGTTTGTTTACTTGTCAACTAGAGGTCTGCGAATATTCGAAACTTTCGAATAACGAATCGAATAAGGTCCTATGCGATTCGGTCTTCTAATCGAATAGTCGTAAGTGCTAATATTTTTCGAAAACACATTAAAATTTCAGAACGTCAACTGTACCTAAATAAATACAACATTGGAGCAAAAGTACGGTAAATTTTCGCCCCCGCCATGATACTATAAGCACAAAACATGAGAACTCGCGTAGTCGAGCAGGCTACGTCACTTAGGTAGCCAGACTTTACTGGCAATACCGCGATTATTCGTACTCTCTGAAGACCCCTGTGCTTGCGGAGAAACTATACATTTGTTCCTATTGCTCCATTTATATGTTTTTGTATATTAATTGTGATAACGGTCGTTCGCTATTCTAATACTATTCTAAAAGTATTCGATGTTCAATTTCATTCGCTTCTGGCCCTATTCTATTCGTATTCGGTGCGGTATAAAAAACCAGCATTAGCACACGTAAGCATAAGGATGCATATAGATAACATAATAAGGCAATTTATTGATTGAAAAGTCCAGACAGCTAAGAACTTTATCAAAGCAGGTTGTGTAATACCGAAGATGACATGAGAGCCGGTACGACGTCAGTGCACATTGCTCTACGCATTTTCAGCAGCTCACCAACGACGAAGAGATAGGCGAGATCCCCACGCTCAGTTCTCAAATTGCAGCTGCTTCACCATGTAGCGTGCTGTTGTATCGCACGCGCCTTCGTTTTTGGTTCTTCAATTTGGCATTTAATTACCGTGCGTTTCTTCCTTTCCGACTTTGTTATTTGGACATCACACTGTACAGTGAGCATAACCGTGCATTTGCACGGTTGGTCATGCCATTGCGCTGTGCCTGAAGCCGGAACGTCTACATACAGCGAAGTCGTGAACTAACGAATGCCTGAAGCACAAAATAAGTGCGAGATTTAGGCAGTGCATGTAGCACGAGTGCGAGAGAACGCGAGCTACACCCTATAGTGCAAAAACGTGGTACCTATGGCGGCGAATGGAAGCGAACAGCGCATGTAACAAATTGACTCTTGATCCTCAATTTGTTGATTAATCTGTCATCCGTTTTCACGAGACATGCATGTGTGACTGTGAAGAATATACCTGGTAGTTTGCGCATCGTCCGGGGAGTGTGACCTTTCTGTGAGTTCCGTGACTGGATGAAATATTAAACCAGACATTTTTACCGCAATAAAAAATATATGCAGGTCCAACGCACCTCTTGCGAATCAATTTGAAGCAATGATTTTGTGAAGTCGTAAATGAAATGCTACAAATTTGCCAATTTGATTCCTGCGTCGTTGGCAGCAAACTAGTGCGTGTGCATCTGCTCCCGCCCACCCACACTACGCAGTGACAATTCTTACATTGCCTTGAATTTGTTCATTTGTTCTCATTTATTTTGAATGTACCATCATCCGTTGTAGTTATGTGGCATAGTATAGAAATCATCAATACGGGGTCATTATCTCTTAAGAAGTTGTTGGCGTTAGCACGATTGCAGCATATGTGCGATTGTGGCCTAATGGCTGGGGAAGTAGGCCTTGACAGGTTAGAAATGTTGGCTTTATTTGAGAAAGTGTAACCTTGATGACGTATGTTTGTAAAAATGAGGATACTTGGGCATCATTTGTTACGTCAATGAGTAGTTCTACAGAAAACAAGGTCAGCAGCCTGGTCACCTTTTCAATTAGTAAAGATGGTAGTGCTGTCATGCGTGCCGGCTATTCGACAAGACCACAATGGTGCCCAGCCGGCAGCCACAGTCCTGAAAGTCCGGCAGTGTTCGCAAAGAAATATTCGCCTTAATGTAGTGCAGAGTGCGTAGTACCACATTGTTGCGGTACATGCAGTGCAACACAGTTCACTTAATCCTCTGCCTATTTTCTCTTGAAGCCCACAGGCTGGCAGCGCAGGCCTGTTCTGCTTTGCAACATTCTGTGTGGTCTCTGTGGTCTTGATCTGCGTTCTGATGGCCGTTTCCCTCAACCCCTGTAAGTGCGTTATACTTTTCGCAACTGTCGCAGCATGTCTGACTGAGCGTTACACTAGCGTAGAACACGGCACATCCGTAATATTATCTGACAGCCAATGAAGTTGCTCCTGTGTATCGCACTCTCCATGTGTGTTTAAAATGTAAACAAGCAATAAAATGCCCTTTTTAGGTAATAAAACAAACTTCGTGAGAGTGAGCTTGTAGGGTAAGTGGCCGCCAACAATGCGTGCTCATAAATTACCGAGAAAAATCAACCAGTTATATTTTGCAGATTTTTTGTGTGAGATGATATTTTCACACGGTGAAAGTTTCACGAGTGCCCCTTTAGTCTTGGAAACACTGCGATAGTTTACTTTATAAAGTACGCTTTGCCTTTGTGGGAGCAAAACCTGATGTACGTCACCAAATGTGAATGCTACATTTTGGAGCTTCAAAAAACAAAAAGGCTCGCAGCGAAGAGTGAAACAATCTTTGCGTAAGCCCTACTAACCTTCTGGCAGCAAAATGATAACTTTAGTGGAAAATATTCTTTGCTGGGAGGTGTTTTTACTATTCAAGTGCGCAGCATGATTTCACGGAAAAGGACTTTGGCGTTGATTTAGAGGCGCGCGCGACGTAAATATATTACTGATGCAGATCTACACGTGATATCATGAATGCAGGCTTTCAATACTAAAGCATTCAGCATTTGGTTCAGTAGTAGTTGAAACATTCAACAGACCTGTGGCATCTCCTCCAATAACAGTCTGTTGTTGTATTTCAGTCCTGTTGTATGATTTGCTCGGCAACATTTTTGTTAGAACTTTCTGACCTTTCAAGAAATGGGACCTACGTCTGGTTCCCTAATCGTGTTTCTCTACTTTTATTGCACAACTCACCTCAATTGGTAGAGGAATATAAATCGTCCTTGCTGTTTTCTGTTTCCTCCCACCAATTTTCCGACTTGTAATAAAATCTTGCATAAATAATGTGCCGCTTTAAATAATGTTCATATGATGTCTCAATGCAGTTTTATTTACCTAAATTTAATGCAAAACTGCTCGCTATTTTATTGACTCTGAAGATAAGAGCGTCATCTTTCTCGGCAGCAAGAAGGCAACCAGAAGGAATAATAGCAATCTTGATGTAATACTTAATATATTTTTTGCCGGCAATGGTCTCTGAAGTGTTATTAAGCAGCAAAAAATATTCAAAAAATGGTCAGCGAAAAATAATGGTAAAAAAGCCACCGCGTGTGCTTTGAGAACAAGCACACCCCTCTAGCATACACATAGGCGCAGTGTACTTCACAAAGTACACCTACATTCATTTTCTCGCGACGCTATAAATGTGCATTGTATATGCAACGTCATGGCATGCATCGTTTACGCCATTCTTTACTAAAACTCCCAAACAAACCTTAGCTTCGTGAAGAATATGATATGCTTGATAAAAAATAAAGAAGGTGCATGTGCAGCAGCACCTGCTATATTCATCAGGTCTCCAAGTTTGATTATGAATAAATCAAATACATCACGAAGCTGACAAAAAAACTACAATGTGGTCGTCTTGGAAGGATTCTTTCTAGCAAAATGGCGTACTAAGGAACACAGTATATTTCTTCTTTAATTATTTCAAATGAAAATGGTACTGTACTTTTAAAAGTACGCTGGTCCCTAATGGATTAAATCCTCTCCCGCGTTCTTTGCTTGCTCACTCTGTCAACTTTTGGGTAGACCTCGTATAGAGAAGAAAAAGTAGCCGGAAAGATTGCGCAGTTCTGAAATAAACAATTGCAGCGCATCTCGTATATGCTTCATTTAGCACTCCCCTTTCTCGCGAAGTACGCGACGTTCACAGACCATCAAGCTGTAAGCTCAAAAATCAACTATAAAAGGCTGTTTTTCATTATGTGTGTCGCAGGATCGTCAATCATTGGTGTATCAACTGGGTCCCCGTCGAAGAAACCAACAGCACGCGTGTCAAGACAAGAGTGAACGGTTGTGTTTATTGCGCTCGGTATTTTATGCCAGAGGGAGGGGAAAGGGGGTTATTGGAAATAGAGGGAATGGAAAGGCGTGTAGTTCCAGCACGCAAAGATAGCTCGTGCTCGTTGAACTGATACATCTTGCCCTTCAACGCCGTTGGTTTGTCTGCTGGAAGTTTTGATCGTATCCCAGACGTTCAGAAGGACGGGTGTGACGCAGCGACCTTAGTTGTGGCAGAACTGGTTGCGAAGGTCTTTGTGCACAACTTGCCACTGGCGCACTTGACGAGTCGGAGGTGCGAGATTCTAGGGAGGCCGGAACCTTACGCCGATTACGGCGTAAGGTGTTAAGGCCCTGTGTTTCCACATAGAAGGAACCTGGTCTGGCTGATCCAAGCACATTGGCTTTTCGTGCCCATGCCATCCCCTTTATGCGAACGGCGTCGTGGCTCTTGAGGCCGGGAAGTACGCGTCTGTTGTGCTTGCCCTGCTTGTGCTTTATCACATGCATGGCAGCAAGGGGTCCGAAGTCCGGTATGGACGTGCGCAGACATCTTCCTTGCAGCAGGTCCCCTGGTGACCGGCATTCCTCCAGTGGACTTGTTCTGTAATTTAGGACGCCAAGCGAAAAGTTTTCATTCGTCTCTTTTGTCTTTTTTAAAATGCGCTTAATTATCTGTACACCTTTCTCGACAAGATCATTTGACTGAGGGTACTCTGGGCTGTATGTGACATGTTTGAAATCATACTGCTGAGCAAATAGCGCAAATTCATGGCTGGCAAATTTTGGGCCATTATCAGTGCAAACTTAGATCGGTAAACCATAACGGGAAGGTATGGCTCCCAATTTTTGTATCACGGAACTGGCTGTGGTATTAGGCAATACCACAATGCGAGTATTGATATGCTTGATATCACGTCCACGTCCGCGAAGTTCGACATTGAGTCATAGGCACACAGATAATGCTGGCCGCCGTGATGAAACAAATCAACACCAACACGGTACCAGGCTTGTGTGGGTGTTGGTCTCAATATTAGTGGTTCTGACTGCTGCTTATACGCATAAGTCTGGCATACTGGACACTTGTGGATTAGCATTTCAATATCGGGCATTTAAGTTTGGCCAGTATATCAACTGTCTTGCTTGAACTTTGCATTTTCCAATGCCGAGATGCCCTGCGTGAATGCGCTTTAATATGTCCAAGCGCATGCTACTTGGCACTACCACCTTCGTTCCTTTCAAAATGATTCATTTTACCACATAGAGCTCGGAAGCAACAGGCTTTAGCGAACCTTCCACCGCACACCCGTGTGCAAGCTTTTGTAGTACCTGGTTGAGATATATGTCACGCTCGGTCTCATTTGCGAGCCTTGAAGCGGTTCTATCACTTACGAGTGCCGTTACTACGGTGACTCCGTGAACTTCAACGTCACTTGTGGGCAAGGCTCTGTCATCTTGAGAAGCAGTTACCCGGGAAAGCATATCTGCCACGACCATCTGTTTTCCGTGAACAAAAGTCAAGGTGTAATCATATTTCAACAACCGCAGAAAGAAACGTTGTACTCTTGGCGGCTTATCAGCAATGGCTTTTTTTTTGGATGTCAATAAATGGACGATGATCGCTCTCAAGAATGAATGGGTGACCGTATACAAAGTGATAAAACATTTCACATCCAAAAACCAACGCCAGATATTCTTTTTCGATTTGCGAATAGCGTTGCTCCGATTCGCTCAAAGCTCTTGAAGCGTAAGCCACTGACCTCCAGGTACTTCAGTGACGTTGCATCAGCGCCGAGCCGACACCGTACTGCGAAGCGTCTGATGTTATCTTTGTTTCTCTGCCGGGCTCGAAAATTGGTAGAAGTGGTGATTTACTAAGCTCTTTGAATATAGCCTGCCACTCGCTCTCATGTTTGGGCGTCAAGTCAAACAGAACATCGTGTGTGAGCAACGAACGCAAAATGGAAGTGCGCTGGGAGAGCGACGGCACGTGTTTTCCAAAGTATTTCACAACGCCTAGGAGCCTCTGTACCGCTAGCTTGTTTTGTGGTGCCGGTATTTTCAGCAGAACTTCGACCAAAGCAGGGTGAGGACGTACACCCTTGTGGCTCCTAATGTCACCAAGAAATAAAACTTCCTCAACGCCGAACAGGCAATTTGACGCGTTAAATGTCAGGCCCGCTTTTGCTGCTGCTCGTATACAGTGCATTTCTCAGCCGATCATCGTGTTATTCTCTGGTAGCGCCCCAAATGAGCACATCATCCACATACACACGCACACCCGGCAGGCCTTCGAATATCTCATTGAGCACCTCCTGAAACACTTCGCTTGCCAATTAAATTCCTAAAGGCAGTCGAAGAAACCGATCACGGCCAAAGGTAGTGGCAAAGGTGCATATTTTCGAAGACTCCTCATCCAGAGGGATCTGATGAAATCCGGCGTTAGCGTCAAGGCGAGAAAACATCATAGCGCCTGCCAGCTCCGCTTCTATGTCTTCTCGGCGGGGCATCTGATAATGCTCCCTCTTAAGGCATTCATTTATTTTTCTCGGGTCCATGCATATCCTCAACTTGTCGTCTTTTAAGCACGATGACCAGTGGGCTTACCCAATCCGTCGGGCTGGTGACTTTTTGGATGATGCCCTCCGCTTCCATTTGCTGTAGTTCCACGCGGAGAAGTTCTCGAAGCGCCAAAGGCACTCGTATGGCTGACTGGATGACGGGGACAGCATCCTCGCGAAGGGTGATCCTGTATTCGCGTTGTACACGGCCTGTTCATTTAAACGGCTGCGGAAATCCCTCCACAACCGCTGAGCGGCTGCTCATTGTCACAGTATCAACATTCCGCTTGAGAAGCCCCAAGTCCTAGGAGGCTTTCAGACCCAGGACGACGCTGTGGTCTTTCTTAACCACGAAAAAGTTAGTGTATATCTTACGGTCACCAATCATCACGTGCGTCGAAAATGTGCGGAGCTGTCTGATGATTCTGCCGCTATACGACCGTAGAACTGCGTGACTTGTCTTCAGCGAACGGGTCTTCAATTTTCGAAAAAGGGACAGAGGTATAAGGTTTGCTTGGGGCCTTGTGTCGATCTTGAAGTTGAGGTCCTTGCCTTCAATATTTGCCATCATTATCGAGTCCCAGTCACTGCTAATATTTCCGATGGCGACATCCAACACATTGAAATCGTCGTTTTGGCCCTGCGTCTTCGTCTCGAGCTGTACCTCACGGACGGTTTCTCTTGAATCGCAGCATGAGGCAAAATGGTTACGCCCCTTGAACAAGTAGCATGTTTTCCCCTAAGCTGGACAGCGTCGTGCAGCATGTGTTCGGCTGCAGCGGGAACATTTGAAGACCTGCCGTGGTCTTCAGCAGCACTTCGGCTCGCCGATGCTGCAAGCACGTGAAGTTCCCCGTTTGTCTTCCGTCACAGAGCGTTCTCGCGTGCTGACGTTTTCGCCGCCTTTCATAGAGCAACATCTTTATCTAGGGTAAGCAACTTGTTCATTAGCATCTTCTCTTGGAGCTTCGGCGAGCTAGTACCAAATACAATTTGGTCCCGCACAATCTCGTACATCATCGTTCCGAAGTTGTAGAGCTGTGCTTGTATCTTCAGCGCGCGAAGGAACTGTTCAGAAGGTTCAGCTTCGTTCTGGAGTCGAGAGCGGAAGACGTAGCGCTCGTGAATTATGTTCTATTGCTCGACGTTGTATTCCTCAAATTTATCTATTACAGTGGCATAGTCTTGCTGGTCCTCGCCTTCGCTGAACCTGAAATTGGTGTAAACTTCTGGGGCCTCCTCACCAGCCACGCTGAAGAAAAGTGCTGTCTTCGCTGCCTCTGACCTCGGTTTTTCAGAGCGCTCCGTGGCTGCCAGAAAGATATCAAACTTCTGCCTGAACAGCTTCTACGTCCTTCCTCCGTTGGTCGCGAGGCTCAGAGGTTCCTGTGGCTTGACGTACTCCATGTCCTTTGTCTTCTGCTACAGGCGAACAGGGTTTCAGCATCACACTTCTGACACCATGTGTCGACCGGGTCCCGGTCGAAGAAACCAACAGCACGCGTGTCAACACAACAGCGAACGTTTGCGTTTGTTGCGGTCGGTATGTTATACCAGAGCGAGGGGAAAGGGGGTTATTGGAAAGAGAGGGCATGGAAAGGCACGTGTAGTGCGTGTAGATCCAGCACGCAAAGATTAGTATGAGCATAAATGAACAGAAAGTCTTCAGCTTCTATCATTCTGACTCTATAGAGCATTGCGTGTTAGTGCCCATAGCGCGGCTCATCTAGGGGCACTATGACGTAAAGCTGTTCCAAACTGGTTCTATTCCATGTCTGACATGAGTCCTTCACTTATAAGTAAAATTTCGGGCCACGCTCACTTCGCCTGTCTGTCGCAAGACGTCAAGAAAACTTCCAAAACTCCCCATCTGACATGACGTGTACACATTGATTATGCCGTGAGTAGGCCGAACAACAAAAACCTGCGATTCCACGTCTTTTTCGTCCAAACGCCTCCACTCTTGGTCAAAAGTTTTCAGTTTGCACCCACTCTGCTTATTTGTCACGTGACGACACGAAACCGCGACAACACATCACGTGACAGACATGTACGCATTAAATATGCGTTATTATGTCGAACAGAAATGAATATTTTTTTCGGAATAGCCGGGGAATGCTCCTTTCCGAAAGAATAGAAAATGGCTGCCCGCCATTTGCTTCGGCACTGGCAACGTGGAGCTGCCGGAGAGACTGCATTTCTTTCCGTACATTAAACATCTTTGCGTGTGTGCAAACGTTGTCCAGCTCTTTCGGCACGTATACGACATCGATGTGCCAACTCTTCTTCGTCAGGACCCGTTTTAGCGGAATTTCTAACTCTCCGCGGCACGCCGCCGCGATTTTCGACCCGCGACCAGAAGCTAAGCAAGGGGAAACGGCCCAATCGCAGGCACCACTCTCCTCACCAAGGTATCTACTTTCACTGCGCGAGCTCAGCCTCCCTCAAGCCCTTTCCACTTCTGCGTGCTCTTTCCCTCTTGTCAGCCAATTAAATATGAAAAACCTGTCAAGGCGGGCAATGCTGCTCGCTTTGAAAGAAAACAAAAGGGACGTCCTATAAACGAGCAGAGCGTTTGATTGCGCTGTTCAAACAACGCTGCGGGTACCACCCGATGCTTACGTCAGCGGTTAAGCAAATTAGGCGTCAGGAGGTTTGAATACTATCCGAACGGAATAGTTTAACGTTATACGGCCCTAGTTCACGTACATTCCTTACGTAGATCACGCAGTTCTAACTCACGTACTCCCTTCATCACGATGCAGGCGAAGTCGCAGCTGCGTCTCGCATTATATTTCTCATTTCTCTGCCATAAAATTTGTTCATGGTAACACGGGTAGTGTGGGTATTTCTAACATAGACATATTGCAATGTAATGAGGGTTTATGCTACTGTGCTTGTGTCAAACAGCAGCTTCACACTTAGGGCCAGAAGCGTAATTGCGCGAGATGAAGGCTTAAGAACCTTACGCCGAGCCCTTTGAATGGAAGGCATATCTGTTGTACAAGCGTTCCGATTTCACATGAATAAAGCACCGGCAGGCCTAAAACGTAATACTTGTAGTGGCAATTTGGTTAATTATATCCTATAGGCTTTTCTTTATTTATAGTTAGAATAAGTTCTCTGCGAAACTCTTGGGACGGCTGCCAGATTAAAATAAACTCTTATATACACAACCTTAAAAACAATACGAGTATGTAAAGGATCATTCGAAGTACTTACGGGTCTGAGCGAAATTTTCTTCAGGGAGAGACCCGGGACTGAGTGAAAGTAGACCAGTGATTAAGGCTTAAAAGCGTTTTCTTATAGGACTTAGCCGGCAAGAATTATCCTTACATGCAAGTTAGAGAAGAGCACTTGGACAGAAGAGCACATGGAATCGCCATCTGTCCTGCACGACTCTTGAGCCCAAGATCTGTCTAAGGGGTTGTCAGATACCGGCTGTCTAATAAGTGTTCAAACAGCAGTTTTAGAACGATTGTGTAGACAATTATTAGTTTTTCGGAATGTTCTGCACAGCCTTCTCCAGAAAGCAAAAAAGTTGTTATTTTAAAATTGATGTTATATTTCCCAATATCAAACAAGGATACCTAAGTGAGGTAAAGCAAAAGTACTCTTTTCTGCGCCATGGTGGGTATGGCTAGCTTTGCTGTTTAGTGACCTGAAGTAGCACGAAGTCTTGGGCCCGAGAAAAACTTAGTGCATCATTTTCTTTTTACTGCATCAGCAATACTGTTCCCAACAAACAACATTTGGGAAGCAGCTTATGGATCTCACGGGCTGAAGAATAGATGACCGTATCTCAGAACATTGCATTAACGTAAGAGCACGTGTATTTTTTACTGGCTGACGCATCGGTCTAACTCATGTAGTTACGAGCCCTTTTAATGCATCTGCTATCGTGAGTAAGGACAACTACAAACCATAACACGAACTTATTCAGGCCGATAATAACTTAAGACTTGGGTCAGATTGTGTGAGAGCCCCAATGGAGTTAGTGATGCAAGCATGCATTTCACCGGTGCCTGTGATGTCCATATACAAGTGAAATCTTGGAAAACATTGCTGCAGGAAGATAGTGCTCTGTCTTTTTTGGCTGTTGTTTGTTCGTGCCCGTGTACCTGCCCTATATATATCCTGCCGTAATTTATGTACTAGTTTCAGGTGATATCTTGCGGTTCCTGCAGAGCTTAAAGAAGTAATAGTTCGTACTATGTTAAAGCACGGTGTACAACGCAGCCTGCCCCCGTACAGTGCGCAGTTAGCGGTGAAGAGCACCATTGCTTTGTCATCAAGCCACACAGAGGCAGTGAATGCTCCAAATAACTGTTTAGACCTTGCAATGCGCGGTATAAACCACATCACATTTAGATAAGGTTATGTAATCTGGTCGTGCCACATCTCGCGTATAATGTCCGATGTTTCAATTAGAGCCTAATACAGCAATATTGTATACGAACGTTAGGATGTTCCTTCTGCTAGGTTTCTGTTTGACGCTTCGTACTGTTTCAACGTGCCTATGTAATCTCATTCTCCTTCTGATGGCTTCGCAGTGTTTGGCGAGGAAGAACCTGTCGCTACCGAGGAAGACATCGGCGAGGGCAGTGATGGCGGCGCTCGTAGAAGCGGTTCAAGCCCGAGACCACCCGACGTATATGTTAGCGCTACCACAACAGGTGCGCGTAATGCGAATACGCGCTTTACATAAGTGCCGCGTCCAACGAAGCCTCGGAGGACGTCTTGTAAACGCGTTTTCGCATAGCAGCAAACCAGCTGCCAGTAACGCGAATGCTCATTTTAGATTACTTTTATCGCACGATGACCCGAAACTGCTGCCAGCCCCAGAGGTTTCAAAAAGCGCACTTCGGCGTATTTCTTGTCAAAATTTTCAAGCCAACATTTCGATCATGGACTGCAAACTGAATAATTAATCGAAATTTGCGAAGAATTTGCGTACTATAGCGCAAACTTGCGCTATAGTACGTCCCATCACACAGAGTCAGGCGTCTGATGTAGTTTCGTACTGCTCACGGCAACCAATTTCTTATATATGTGAAATAACGCAATAAGTATTGAGATTTAGAACATGCCACGGTGCCGTAGCGACTTTGTCGTTGCGCTGCTAAACCCGAGCGCGCGCGATCATATCCTTGTCACGGTGGCCGTATTTCGATGGGGCAAAAATACATAAACGCCTTTGTACCTCGCATTGGGCGCCCGGTAAAGAACCAAAGCTAGTCAATTATTCCCGAGTATCGGAATGATCGGAATGATATATCGGAAATGATCTTGGTGAATATTTTATAGAATACTAAACAAGCTAATGGACCTAACACTCTCCAATTTTTTAACGTCTCCCTTCTTATCGATTATTACATTTTGTGATTCTTCCAGCTCTCTGGTACACAAAGTCGTGAGGCATTGTGTAGTGTGCAGACAGCTAGTGACCCAAATGTCATGTTATGTCATGTCATGATTACGTGTCATGCATAGCTGATATATATCCAGGTAAAAAACATCGCGATGACAAAATGACCACGCGCTTGGCCCAAATGTCATTTCACGACCATGCCTGTCATGTGAATCGCACCATTAATGTAATTTATTTGGTTACATTCATGTCATGCATGTAATTTCATGGCATGCCATTCATGCTATGTGATGCATATCCTGATATATCAGTTAAACAATGAACCACGACGGCATCATGACTGTAGACGGGCGTGATGCAGGGAACGAGGTGTGTTTATTCTGAGACAAGGCCCTGCTAAAATAAGCGCCGATAAAAAACATGACATGCGCACTAGGAGCATCAAGTGCGCACGTGTACATGATAATCCGACAATGCGCATGGTTACAATGACCGCGAGCACATACCTATACCAGGCGACAACATCGACAGCGCAGCCAAAACTATGTAGAGCCGAAACACACTTTTTTTTACTGTGCGTCTGCGTGTATCCGTGAATGCAAGGAACTGGAACTACGTAGCGTAAAAGGAAAAGTACCAATTATTATTTTTATTTTTTGTTCGAGATTAATTTATTAACAAATCAGTAGCTGTCTAATGAAATGAAATCGCGTTTCATGCTGTTCCTAGTGTTCTAGCTTTCTAGTGTCCATGTCTGGCTTTCCTAGTTCTATAGACAAAGATGGCGTCGCTAGGTTTCAGCAAGTGTGAGCGAGTGTGAAGTAAGCTTATTTGAACATCGTCACGAGCAAGCGTAGACAGTGCTGTGTTGAGGAGTGTTGGGTTCGCTGCATACGATTATGAAAAAAGGAGCTTTGTTCTGTGAAGCTGACACATACGAGCGCAAATTCGTCGCTGCGCTGGCGATAGCTAACTCGACAGCGGAAACGTGTCCGTATACGGCGGATTCACCAGATGTGTTAGCAAACTGCGCAGTTGGAAGTAGTGCATAAAAAAAGCATGCATATCAATAATTATATGGCATACAAGGTCGGTAGGCTAAGTTGTTCACTGCCGTGGATATAAATACTTTCCGAAGACTTCGCTCGTAGCAGTTAAAAACCGGAGGCGTCAACGTCTATGGCTGAAAGCGTTCCAGGTAGTGGTGTTGTAATAGAGATTTTTGGTACCTAATCTAATACGAATCGAATACTGCGATCAGCGAATCGAAACAAATATGAAATTTTGAATAATAAAGAGCCGTTATCTGAATTAGGATAAAATGATGATCACGTTCTAGTATTCATAGAGTTAGCAAATTTCTGAGATTACATAGAACGTTATAAAGCGTAGTTTATTAAAAGCACCAATGGAGCGTTAGGAGCAAACATTAATTTCGTCTCATGCATAGGACTTATCAAGGAGTGTGAATGGTCGTTGTATAGCCAGTAAAGTATGGCTACCAAGGCGATGTAGCCTGCTCCATTACGGAAGTTCTCATGTTTTATGTCTACACTATGCCCGCGGGCGTGAAAACTTTTCCTACAATTTTATGTTTATTTGGGCGCAGTTCAGATCCTCGAAAATTGGAAAAGCATTTGGCAAACATTCGAACTTACGAATAGTGACTATTCCATTCGAAGCCTGAGTCAAATGGGACATTCTACGATTTCTTATTCTAAAGTTTCGAATATTCGCACACCTCTGGTTTCGGGTACTTCCCGATGACAGCACTCAACTTCGGAGAAACCGTCTCCATCGCGAAGTTACGCCTGAAGCAGCAGAACCGTGGATGTCGGTTATACGAGCCACAGAGTTCCTTCCGCTGTGCGAAGACAGCCTGCATGGGCTTCGTGAGGAATGCTGCTGCCCGTAGACGCCAACGCGTGTCCCTCCCGCCGCATGAAATCTCATGAAAGTTATTTTATGTCCTGAAGGGAAGCTTCGGCAACACTTATGCTGTATGCCAGAGAATTTGTGAGAACGGTTGGTTCCTTTAAGCAGGCTTTCGGATTGCCCAGTTCCTGGATGTTTCGTATATTTTCACAATAAGAATGCTTGCTTCAATAAAAGCGCTTTCTACACATTTCTACTATGAAGGTCAACCAACTCGTCCAGTTTTACATTATATTTCCGTTCATTTCTTGCTCAACGAGCTCTTTTACTCGTTAAAACCTTGATTCAGCGCCTGCTTTGTGCACTTCTTTCTCTTGCGTGCCCGTTGCTTTTGCTCTGCTTTTACTATGAATTTCTGCGCTCCTTCGGAATACCAACTATTGCATCGCTTGCCTTGTACATTATTGAAATACATTACGCGCATATTTGGACACGTAGTTTAACAGTGCGTGGCTTAGCGTAAAATAGGAAGTCAGCTAGTGTTAGTGTGTTTTGGAAACAGGCTCAGCGATTTGTTCCTTCAGCGTGACATTCATAAATTGTAACAATATCTATGTTCAATTTTGGAAAACATCTACATATCCAATTTATTTTCACACTATTTACCAGATAGTAATGATATACCGAGCGGGCTCAAATGAAAACATCAAACTAAAGAAACGCTCATGTGCTGAACATGTGAGCTGAACATGATGTACTGCATATGTGTGCTGAACGTATTGTGCTGCATAGGCTGGTAAAAGTGAAACCGAAACCGCCTGCAATACGTCCGCACTACTTGTGCAGATACACAAGAGCAGAAGCTCTGTACATGGAAGCTGGTGCGCGTGGATTTGGCTGCGTTGCCAAGAGAAGCTATCGTCGGATGTAGTGTCGCAAGCTACTATACAGCTTGGGTCACTGGATTGGCATAAGGGTCTAGATATATATAAAGCTGTAAAAAATCACAGCTTAACCCATCTCACGATGGTTGTCGATTATAATGCGATTAGCATTCGAGCAATGAATTGACACACCGTATTTTTGAAGTGAAGTTTGTTTAACATCTGTATAGTTTCCATTCTGAGCCTATAGTTGCTTTGCTTATATGTGGCGTAATCCGTCATTCTTCCACGTTGCTATGGCACTAGCTTACCAAAGTAACTATTGAGCATGTCGGCATGGTAACGACTATGGAATGTCAAGACGGAATGACCTCGGTGAAACGACAAAGGCCCTGAGACGACAACGACATGATGCCATTGAGATGACCATTCATTAAATGTTGATGTTGGTATAACGACAACAGCTTGACGACGCCGACGTAACGAAAATTGGATGACGACAATGGCTTAACGACGACTGTCTCACGAACCCTGTATGACGACAATGGCCTGACTGACGATCGACGAAGGCATGAAGATAGGCGACTGACGAAGCTGGAATCACTATGTTGGAACGACCATGACCGGATCACCACCACGAGCACATAGCTAGTGGCCCAAGCTGGTAGAAAACTTGGTCCACTGGGTCGGCGTAGAAGGCTTGGCGACGATGGCATGACGAGAGCGGATGCCAAAGCTAGAGTGACGACGACGGAACGACCACGACGGCTTCGCGACCGTGAGCAAATAAACACATCGTGGACGAACCTCCAAAACAAGTTGGGTCGATGGGTTGGAGTAAGAAACTAGACAGGCTCAATACGCCTAAAGTAGGCATAGAATGCTAATCGCATTATTAGACAATAATTTACATAGCTACATAGATAGATAGACCGAAAACAGAGCAGATGGAGACATTAATTGCCTAAGTAGGCAAAGAAAGGTTGCCATTATTACGTTAAGGGATCGTAAAGCTTTTCTCAAGGCCAGCAGTCACCTAACCAATCTTTGCGATGTAAAGAGTGCGGCTGTGCCATGTGTTTTCTCATACCAGAGCGTGTCATGTCAGATTCAAAAAGCGTGTTTTACAGAAAACTCGGGTACAAAGCGTGTTGCTACACCTACTGCTGGATTGCATGCCTCTGTGGTAGAGAATCTGGATGCGTACCATTAATGGGTGTGTTGCTGCTTTTTACTATTGCTTTTGCCTTGTCATCACGTGGTTATATGTATTTGTGTGATTTTAGTAAAAAAATGTCATAGTTTCGCCCTGAGGGCGAAGCAATGAATGCGATAGCAACACAGCAATGTCATACGAAGTAAGGTGAGCGGCTTTGGTAGCAATATAAATTGTAGTAAACATGAGCTGATTAAGTAAGCAGGTGTGCTGCGGCGTAAGTAGACCGACATGAAGAGAGACTCGATGACCACGAGAAGGCGCGTGTGAAACGGTGGTGTTGATGAGAAGCGCTTCCCGTGGGCAGCGCGTGCGAAGGGACACACCTGCAGCGCTGCACTGCCGATCTGGGCAGCATCGCATGTGTAGCGTGCGTTGGAAAATGTGGCCCGACTATTACTAACTAAATGAACAAGCGTGGTGTGAGCGCGCACAAACAAACATGAATAGATCACACTGAATAACTGCAGACAACGACTGTCAAAACGCTGGCAGCAAGCGCATACGCCACAGCGGGCGAGCTACGTGCGGTCTATCGCTTCAACGGAAACTGAGCGGCGAATGCACAGCGCATACCGCGTGGAGATCAGAGACGGTGCGGGCGAGCGACGAGCGCGGTTGTTGGCAGAGTAGAAGTGCCCCCCCCCCCCCGCTCCCTCCGGCGCTGGCTTCCCGCTTCCTTGCTTGCCCGTGGGAGATTGAGTGCGTTCACTCTCCGTGATAGCGCGCGTCCCCGCACGCTTACGCTCGTGCATACGGCGCGCGGCGAAATTTTATCTATACGGAACCTCACGGCGACGGCGACGCCGACGGCAGAAATCCGGTTGAAGTGTCCATATAATTGCTATCGCAATAAAACGTGACCCATTTCACTCTGTGAAGGTGGGTGACCAGCGAAGTTGTTTAGCGCACGATACAGAGTTGACGGAATGGGGAGGCCGCGTATAGTCGGAACTCCCGAGGAGCGACGCGCCTACGAAGAGTGACGGCAGGAACAGAGACCAGAATGCAATCGACGCCGGGAGTGCGCACTACACGAAGCCTCCCCATTACGACGAGAGAAGCGAAATTCAAAATGGAGAACGGCACCTTGTTATATATAGACGCGCAACGGTGCCGCTGTACCGGGAGAGCGGCAGGAAACTAGGCCTGCAGGTGGTCCGAATGTCTATGTGAACGTAGACATGGCCGACGCGGGTTGGCCTATTGGGTTAAGATCGCACAGGCCCTTGCCTATGGACTTTTTACCCACATCATCTATGTACTCTCGCTCAATATTCACTTCCTTCATGCCCTTCCTTAGTGTTTCTTACCCTTCCTGTTTTTATGAACATCTGAATAAAACCCTCTTATATCAGTGACGCCAACTCTAGGTGAATTTCCCTAGATCTGGGGATTTTTAGCCTTGTTCAGGATAATAGGGAAATTTGTTCGAATATGGTGAAATATCGGGCTAAGGCATTGAAACGGCTCAACTGCTGACATGATCGCAGTGTTTTTATTTCAATCGCCTCAAACTACCTTGGCATAAGTATGGGACGTTTGACTTGATCGTATATCAGGGCAGTGAACACAAGCAAACGACAGGGTGTGGATGCAATGGGTCCTTTAACGAAGTGCTGCTAGTGCTATTTTGCCTTTCTTCCCTCTAGTAGTGTCGACGATAGCCTGTGTACTCTGAATTAAATATTTATCTGTGAACGGTGACATTATATATATATATATTCTACAGGTGTTTATTCGGCAGAGCTTGGTGCAGCGCAACGTCAACGGTCAGTGCAGTAACAGCTTTCAAGCACGAGAGCCGTTGCCGATCAAGAGCGCTGGACCCACTAGCGTATTGATCCAGTAGCGCTGAACCCACTAGCGTCTCTTCTTCACTAACAGTTCATCACGAAGAGCGGGTCGTAGTAAGGCTTTAGACGGTCGACATGGACAATGTCTCGTCCACGGCGGCGCATGTCTGACGATGGCTCTACTGGTTCTATTACATAGTTCACAGGAGATGCGCGTTCGATGACACGATAAGGGCCTTCATACTTTGGAACCAGTTTTGATGAGAGGCCAGGGGCAGTCAAAGGGACTGAGAGCCACACGAGCGCTCCTGGATCGAAGGTGAGCGTGAAAGTGGCGCCACTGCGAGTGCTCCTCTGGCGCTCTTGATCTTCGGTAGTAAATGCCCGAGCGAGATCGTGGCACTCTTCAGCATGTCTGACCGTGGCAGAGATAGGCACGAACTCGGATGCATCCGGCCGATACGGCAGAATTGTGTCGATGGTGTGCGAAGGGTGCCGACCATACAGTAAGAAATAGGGTGAAAACCCAGTGGTGGTCTGCGTAGCGGTGTTATACGCGTAGGTTACGAAGGGTAGGACAGCGTCCCAGTTCGTGTGGTCGGAGGCGACGTACATTGAAAGCATATCACCGAGCGTACGGTTGAAGCGTTCCGTGAGGCCATTCGTTTGAGGGTGGTACGCCGTAGTTGTGCGATGAACAACGTGGCACTCTTTGAGGATGGCTTCAACTGCCTCCGACAGGAAGACGCGTCCGCGATCGCTGAGCAGTACTTCAGGTGGACCATGCCGCAGAATGAATCGGCGAAGCAGGAATGTGGCAACGTCGCGCACTGTAGCTGCCGGAAGGGCGGCCGGTTCGGCGTATCGTGTGAGATAATCGACTGCAGCAATGGCCCAGCGGTTACCAGCTGATGTCAAAGGACGTGGGCCATACAGATCGATTCCAACGCGGCCGAACGGCCGGTTATGGCAGGGTAGAGGCTGCAGACCAGCTGGCGAGAGCTGGGGTGAAGATTTCCGGCGCTGGCAGTCGGGGCATGAACTAACGAACTTCTGAACGTAGTTGTACATTCCTCGCCAGTAGTAGCGTTGTCGGAGGCGCTGGTAGGTTTTGAAAAGTCCCGAGTGTGCACACTGTGGATCAGAGTGGAAGGATGCGCAGATTTCTGAACGGAGGCTTCGAGGTACTACTAATAACCACTGGCGTCCGTCAGAGGTGTAATTGCATCGGTGAAGCAGGTCGTCGCGAATGGAGAAATGGCGAGCTTTACGGCGCAACGCACGAGTGGTTGGCTGCGATGACGGATCAGCAAGGAAGTCTATGATGGAGGCAATCCAGGGGTCCTTGCGCTGCTCGGAAGCGATGGTCCTAATGTCGATGGAAGAAACTTCAAGCTGGGATAGTGAGCAGCAGGCATTGTCGTCAGGCAAGGGAGAACGTGAGAGGGCGTCAGCGTCAGCATGCTGGCGGCCGTTGCGGTAAAGTACGCGGATATCGTAATCCTGCAATCGAAGTGCCCAACGGGCGAGACGGCCTGAGGGATCCTTCATTGACGACAGCCAGCATAATGCATGGAGGTCCGCGACGACACCAAATTGGCGACCATACAAATAGGGCCGGAACTTAGTAAGCGCCCAGATGAGCGCCAGGCATTCTTTTTCCCGTGACGGTGTAATTGGTCTCGGCCTTAGTAAGCGTACGGCTTGCATATGCCACAACGTATTCAGGAAAGCCTTGTTTGCGTTGCGCTAAGACAGCGCCGAGGCCAACACCGCTGGCATCCGTGTGTACCTCAATAGGTGCCGTTGGGTCGTAGTGACGCAAATTGGGAGGAGACATCAGCAAACGACGGAGCTTTGCGAACGCTTCGTCGCACTCGGATGACCACGAATGGAGGGGTTCGTTGCTTCCAAGGAGCTTCGTCAGGGGCGATATGACGGCGGCGAAATTACGAATCAAGCGCCTGAAGTAGGAACACAAGCCTACGAAACTGCGGAGCTCTTTGACGGACGTCGGTTTTGGGAATTCGGCGATGGCACGAAGTTTGGCTGGGTCGGGGAGGATTCCATCCCTCGAGACGACGTAACCCAGTATCGTGAGCTGCCGCGCTGCAAATCGGCACTTCTTTAGGTTCAGTTGTAGGCCGGCGTTTGTTAGGCACGTCACAACACGCCAGAGGCGTTGAAGGTGAGTGGTGAAGTCATGGGCAAAAAAGAAAACAACGCCGTCTAGGTAACATAAACACGTGTGCCACTTCAAGCCGCGCAGAACTGTGTCCATCATGCGTTCGAAGGTTGCTGGCGCATTACAAAGTCCAAACGGAATGACGTTAAATTCGTATAAGCCGTCGGGTGTGACAAAGGCTGTCTTCGGCCTATCGGCGTCAGCCATGGGCACTTGCCAATAGCCGGAGCGTTAATCTAGCGATGAAAAGAATTCAGCTCCTTGTAGGCTATAGATAGCGTCATCAATTCGCGGTAACGGGTATACATCTTTGCGAGTGATCTTGTTCAGGCGCCGATAGTCCACACAGAACCGTACAGAACCATCTTTTTTCGTAACAAGGACGGCAGGAGATGCCCAAGGACTGTTCGAGGGTCGGATCACTTCGCGGTGAAGCATTTCGTCGACGTGCTCATTAATCACGCGACGTTCTGCGGCAGAGACGCGATATGGGCGTTGCCGCAATGGCGATTGGGGGCCAGTGTCAATATGGTGGGTGACAGCAGACGTCCGGCCCAGGGAAGGTTGCCCGACATCAAAGGAAGAACGAAATTCTTCTAAGATGCGCAGGAGCTGAGAACGCTGAGCTGGGGTGAGACCATTGGCAATAGATGAATCGAACACATCTGTGGCTGTGGGCAAAGGGTCGGACGTAGAGATAGAACCCAGCGAGCTGTAACTGGCGCACGACGTGTCTTCGGGAGCATCCGTAATTTGTACGGCGTCGATGGCTTCCACATAGCCAAGACATTCGCCTTGAAGCAGCATCACAGGGTATGACAAGGGGTTACAGACGAAAATAGCTGTGGAGCCCTGTTTCACGTTCACTGTCGCAAAAGGTAGCAGTAGACCATTTCGATTATAAAAGCGGCCGGATGGAGAAAGTAGTGCGACGGCGTCGGAGAGGCTGCTGCAATGCATAGCGACAATCACTGACGAGTTAGGAGGCACGTTGGTGTTGTGCCTGACGAGTAGTTTGTTTACAAAAGCATTATCGGCAAGCCTGATACCTGAGATCGGCGACAGTTCTAGTTCGGCCCGTGCGCAATGAATGACGGCATTCTGGCGGGCAAGGAAGTCCCACCCCAGGATAACTTCGTGGGAGCACGATGAAATCATAATAAATTTGACGGCGTATACAACGTCCTCGATGAGAACACGAGCGGTGCACGCCGCTATCGGGTCAAATACGCTGTGCGCCTGCTGTGCGGAGGGAGAATCCAGCAAGGGGGGTCGTGACCTTTTGAAGGAAGCGACAAAGCTTTGCGTCCATAACTGATACAGCGGCTCCGGTGTCTACGAGGGCATATATGCGCACACCGTCAACTAACACTTCTATCACATTGGTCGGGCTACGTTGAGGACTTTCGCGTTTGGACGGCATCGCAGCCCTTGCCTCATGGACTGCGACGACTAGTTTTCCTCTTCCCGAGCTTCGGGACGAGGCCGCATCGGTGATGGGGAACGTCGGCGTGCAGAAGGTGAGCGGCGGATGGTGACTGACCGGCGGAATGGTGGTGACGCATCACGAGGTTCATCATCGTAATATGGGCGCGGTGAATCCACCATACGACTTGGCGCATATGGTGTAGCGCTAGGCGACTGCACGCGACTACAGTGGCGTGCGACGTGGCCTGCGTAGCCGCGCGCAAAATATATCGGCCGATTGTCCGCTATACGCCACCGAATCGCTGCGACAGGTCCCATCCATGTGGGAGGACGGGTTGGACGGGGCGGCTGGTGAAGTGATTCCATGGAAGGCTGTGGTCGAGGCATAGCGAGGACTTCGGCGTAGGTAAGAGGGCGCCGTTGAGGGAGTTGTTGGGGCTGGGTGACGACTTTCGCGTAGCTGAGTGGTACAGCCGTCGGGATCTGTCGGGGTCTGGCCATGACTTCAGCGTAGCTGTGAGGTGCAGCCGCCGGAACGTGCTAGTGGTGCTCAGGCAAAACGTCGTTGATTTCTTGCGCTATGGCGCGGCGAAGCGTAGGCGCGAAACTCGGCGTTGGCGCGTGTACCGGCTGCGGCTGTGCAAAATCCATCAACCAGAGTTGCCGTGTAACTTCCTCGCGGACGAACGCCTTCATTTCTGCGAGTAAAGCTGTCTGGTCGGACATGGCAGCCAAACCAGCGAGGTGTTCGTCACGTAGATATCGACGGGTAAGTGATCGCTGCCTACGGAGTTCTTCATTCTGGCACAGCAGGATAATTTCTGCCACAGAGCCAGTATTTTTGGCCAGCAACATGTTAAAGGCGTCGTCCTCAATGCCCTTCAGGATGTTTTGGAGTCGATCAGACTCCGCCATAGCCGAATTGACTTTCCGACATAGGTCCAGGACACCTTCAATGTAGCTGGTGAATGTTTCACCTGGCTGTTGCGCTCGTTCTTGCAAAGGCTGCTGGGCACAAATCTTGCGAACAGCAGGGCGACTAAATACATCGGCGAAGAAAGTATTAAATTCGGACCATGTCTGGAACTCTGCTTCATGGTTGTTATACCACAGGCTGACCACACCAGCGAGGTAGAACAGAACATGGCGCAGTTTGTCCCCTTCGCCCCACTTGTTATGGGCGCTTACCCTGTCATACGCCGTGAGCCATTCGTCCACGTCAGTGTCGTCCGCTCCTGTGTAGATAGGAGGGTCTCGGTGACGAGGTACCCCGGGACACGCAGTGGGTGCGGCATGAGGCGTTTGCTCGGAGGCGTCTTGGGGCATGGTAGATGGTAGGGTACGGGATCGGAGTTCCAGGATGATATACTGAGGTTACCCAGCACCTCCACCAATTCTAAAGGTGTTTTTTCGGCAGAGCTTGGAGCAGCGCAACGTCAACGGTCAGCGCAGTAACAGCTTTCAAGCACGAGAGCCGTTGCCGATCAAGAGCGATCGACCCACTAGCGTTTTGATCCAGTAGCGCTGAACCCACTAGCGTCTCTTCTTCGCTACAATATATATATATTGTAAGGAAGATGACGAACGTCGACGCAGAGTCAGCAGCATCGGCAGCATCAAGCGCGCAGCAGAAGCTCGAGCGAGAGGACTGGGCTCGGTGCATCCTACGACCCGCTGTCGCTACGAACCCCAATAAATCCCCTTTATAAGTGGTGGAGCCGTGCTGGGTAACGTTCCACTCTACCACCCTGGAGCGTCGTTCGCGGACGCTACCCTCTGCCATGCCGGACGCCGACCAGCAGACTCTTCCATCGCCACCCGTCCCTTGCGCTGGCACCGTTCGCCAGCGGGAACCTCCCATCTTCAGCGGAACCGACGACAACGACGTTGAAGAGTGGCTGTAATCTTATGAACGGGTGAGCATTCACAACAAATGGAATGACTCGGACAAGCTGGCTTACGTATCCTTCTATCTTGCGGGCGTCGCCAGTCTCTGGTTCAGGAATCATGAGAGGGATATCCGAACGTGGTCGGCGTTCAAGACGTTGATTACCGAAGTATTTGACCGACCCGCCGTCAGGATACTCCGAGCCGAGCAGCGTTTGCGTACACGCGGCACAGGACACGGGTGAGACGTTCACCAGCTATATAGAAGACGTCCTCGATTTGTGCAGGCGCGTGAACGCTGCCATGACGGAAGCGGAAAAGATTAAGCACGTCATGAAGGGAATCGATGATGACGCGTTCCAGATGCTTCTGGCCAAGGACCCGCGCACTGTTGGCGACGTTATCAGCTTGTGCCAGAGCTATGATGAATTGCGACAGCAGCGAGCTCTGACAAGGCGACATCCCACACCTAATGCGGCGTCACTCTGCAGCCTGACCACCGGCCCCGAACAAGCCTCCCTGATAGCCCAAATCAAAGATTTCGTCCGCGAAGAAGTCGCACGACAGCTGTCTCTGGTGTCCATCACTCCGGAGTCTGCCAGCACTTTGCCGTCTCCTCTCCGTAATGTGATCCATGAAGAGGTCACGAAAGCGCTGCCAGCTGTTCACCAGCAGGATGCCGTGGCTACACCGTTAACTTATGCTTCGGTTGCTGAAATGGCATCCCACAGTGCGCCCGTACCATGTTTCCAGCAGCCTGTGCACCGCCCTCCTCCTCCCGCTCCCTGGGCCAGCACTGCCGTCGCTAATCCGTGGCGTACGCCGGACAATCGACCTATATGCTTTGCATGCAGGTATCCCGGTCACGTCGCAAGGTTCTGCCGCCGCCGATCGCAGGCGTTCGATGACGATCGACTAGCGTCCTATGTGCCGCCCGATCCAAGTGCGCCTTACGGACCCTTCGATCCATCACCACCTCGCTCCCAGACTGGTCGCCGTCCTCGCTTCGAACGCTTCCGGTCACCCTCCCCACGTCGCCGATCGCTTTCCCCTATGCGTCAGCGACCCGTTTTTAACGAAGAGGGAAACTAGACGACGCAGTTCCTGAGGCAATAACTGCGCAAGGGTCGACATGCCGAAGTCCTCCTCCTTTACCTGCCAATCTCATTGATGTGTTTGTCGAAGATGACGCTACAGTCGCCCTCGTCGATACCGGTGCCGCTATTTCAGTTATGGATGCCAGGGTTTGCCGCTTGCTTGGTAAAGTGACGACGTCTCTGTCTGGATTGTCGCTTCGAACGGCAAGTGCTCAACCTATTCGCCCTACCGCTGCTTGTACAGCCCGTGTAACCATACAGGACGTTTTATACACGATTGAGTTCATAGTTCTTTCATAGTGCTCCCACGCCGTTATTCTAGGATGGGATTTTCTCTCACGACACAATGCCATCATAAATTGCACTCGGGCTGAGATTGAACTTCCCCACCTTGGTGACCTGGCCTCGGTCGATGCTCATCCTGCCACTAAACTTCTCGTGCAAGAAGACACCTGTATTCCCCCGTGCTCTTCAGCATTCGTACCGGTCTCGTGTAGTGCTATATCCGACGGGACGGTCTTATTCATGCCCTCTCATCACTTTGTTACCCGAAAAGCGCTTCCTTTGCCCTTTGCAGCTCTTGACCTCGCCGTCGGTGTCAGCACGATGCCCATTTACAATCATCTTTCGTCGCCGCTATCATTGCTCCGCCACGAATGCCTTGGTTACGTCGAGTCGGTTGATTCAACCCGAATTGTCTCCGTCCTCGACGAAATGCCTTCTACTGCCGTTCATGAACTGAGTGCCCTCTCCGTAGCCGACTCAGCAAGGACAGATATGTTCAGCCCATTCATCGCCGACGATCTGACACATTCGCAGCGATCTCAACTTCTCGCACTCCTTCAGCACTTCCACCGTTCTTTCGAAGTTGCGCAAACATCTCTTGGCCGTGCATCGACAGTCGAGCATCACATCGACACTGGCTCTCACTCACCGCTGCGACAAAGATCATATCGCGTGTCTGCTACGGAACGTCGCGTCATTGCAGAACAGGTCGATGACATGCTTCGTCGGGGCGTCATTCAAC
Organism: Dermacentor silvarum; assembly: GCF_013339745.2. Lineage (NCBI taxonomy): Eukaryota > Metazoa > Arthropoda > Arachnida > Ixodida > Ixodidae > Dermacentor > Dermacentor silvarum. The sequence goes on from NC_051157.2 coordinate 169,433,917, forward strand.
CTTCACAGAGCCCATGGGCCTCTCCCGTGGTACTCGTCACGAAGAAAGACGGTTCCATCCGCTTCTGTGTTGATTTTCGACCGTTGAACAAGATCACACTGAAGGACGTCTACCCATTACCACGCATCGATGATGCTCTGGACTGTTTGCAGGGAGCCGAGTTCTTTTCTTCGCTGGATTTGCGGTCAGGCTACTGGCAGGTTCCGATGGCAGAGGCCGATCGCCCGAAAACTGCCTTTGTTACACCAGACGGCTTGTATGAATTCACCGTCATGCCTTTCAGACTTTGCAACGCACCTGCTACGTTCGAAAGAATGATGGATAATGTTCTGCGTGGCCTCAAATGGAAAATCTGTCTTTGCTATCTGACGACATTGTGGTGTTCGCCCCTGATTTCGCAACGCACCTGCTCCGCCTCCAGCACGTACTCACTTGCTTGACCAACGCCGGGTTGCAACTTAACCTGAAGAAATGTCGATTTGCTGTTCATCAGCTCACAATTTTAGGCCATGTCGTGTCAAAGGAGGGCGTTCGCCCGGATCCCGAGAAGCTACGTGCTGTTGCTGCGTTCCCAAAACCGACCACTATCAAAGAGCTACGCAGTTTCATCTGCCTCTGCTCTTACTTTCGGCGATTCGTTCGAAACTTTGCGTCAATTATATCACCTCTCACGCAGCTCCTTGGTGGCTCTAGAGATCTCTCATCATGGTCTCCAGAGTGTGACGACGCCTTCACAACCTTGCGCCGTCTTCTCACGACGCCACCCATTCTTCGCCATTTTGACCCTCAAGCGCCAACCGAACTTCATACTGACGCAAGTGGTGTAGGCCTTGGTGCTGTGTTGGCACAACGTCAACCTGGCCACACAGAATACGTCGTCGCATACGCGAGTCGCACGTTAACCAAGGCGGAGGCCAATTACAGCGTAACAGAAAAGGAGTGTTTGGCCATTGTGTGGGCGCTTGGCAAGTTTCGCCCATATTTATACGGCCGATCTTTTGACGTAGTGACCGACCACCACGCACTATGTTGGCTGTCGACGCTAAAAGACCCATCGGGCCGCCTTGCCCGCTGGGCATTGCGAATTCAAGAATATGACATCCGCGTGGTTTACCGTTCCGGGCGAAAGCACTCCGACGCTGACGCGCTATCCCGATCACCGCTTCCCCCGAAGGCCAGTCACGACTCCTCCTGCGAGTGCACATTGTCATCTCTGGACTTTGACACTATCGCCTCTGCACAGCGTGATGATCCCTGGACTGCATCTCTGTTCGACCTTCTCTCGGATACGTCGAAAGTTCCAGCGTCACGAACGCTTCGGCGCCAAGTTCCTCATTTTGCGATTCGAGACCAGCTACTGTATCGCCGCAACTATGCCCCAGAGGGTCGCACATGGTTACTCGTCATTCCGCGAACCTTGCGATCAGAGATTTGCTCCTCGTTCCACGTCGAACCTCAGTGTGGCCACGCGGGAGTCTTCAAGACCTACGAAAGACTTCGACACCGCTATTACTGGCGGGGAATGTACAATTTCGTTCGCAACTTCGTCCGCTCTTGTCATGAGTGCCAACGTCGCAAAGCGCCACCGCACAACTCCGCCGGTGAACTCCAGCCTTTACAATGCCCATCCCGACCCTTTGATCGCGTGGGCATAGATCTCTACGGGCCACTTCCGTTGACTCCTACCGGCAACAGGTGGATCATCGTTGCGGTAGACCACTTAAAACGTTATGCGGAGACTGCTGCTCTACCAAATGCTACAGCGCAGGAGGTCGCCAATTTCATACTACGCCGTTTTCTCCTTCGTCATGGAGGTCCACGTGAACTTTTGAGCGACAGAGCCCGCACCTTCTTATCTGAAGTCATCGAACAACTGCTTGCTGCATGCGCTATTGTTCATCGTAAATGCACTGCCTATCACCCACAGACTAACGGTACCGCGGAACGCTTCAACCGAACTCTTGGTGACATGCTCGCCATGTACGTCTCACCTGATCACTCTAATTGGGACCTAGTTCTTCCGTTTGTCACCTACGCCTACAACACCGCGACTCAGGCCACTACCGGATTCTCACCCTTTTACCTTCTTTACGGCCGTCATCCTTCGCACACAATCGACACCATTCTGCCCTACCGGCCGGACCCATCCGAATGCCTGCCGATTTCGGAAGCAGCCAGACACGCCGAAGAATGTCGCCAGCTGGCCCGCCAATTCACCTCAGACGACCAGAACCGTCAAAAAGCCGTTCACGACGCCCGGAACTTGATTCCCAATTTTCTCCCGGGCGCCCTCGTCTCGTTGTTAGTGCCACACCACACGCCTGGGCTCGCTTCAAAACTCCTTCCGAAGTACGACGGGCCATACCGCGTTCTCGAGAGAACCTCACCCGTTAATTACCTGGTTGAGCCGCTCACGCCGCCGTCCGACATGCGACGTCGGAACCGTGAAGTCGTTCACGTTCAGTGCCTCAAGCCGTATCACCTTTCTATCGTCCTTCCGGACAACTAAGTCGCCAGGATGGCTCCTTTATTTCCGCGGGGCCCTTGTAAGGAAGATGACGAACGTCGACGCAGAGTCAGCAGCATCGGCAGCATCAAGCGCGCAGCAGAAGCCCGAGCGAGAGGACTGGGCTCGGTGCATCCTACGACCCGCTGTCGCTACGAACCCCAATAAATCCCCTTTATAAGATATATATATATATATCTCGTTGTCCCCTACCACCGTCTTCAAACACTGCCTGCTTACCACCTTCCGTGAGCAACCCGCCGGACGTCTCTCCTGCATTTCCTTCACTCGCAGCTCTCGACCGGCTCCCACCTAGCCATTCTCATACGTTTGCAACTTGCCAACGTAGTGACCCCTACTGCCACTCCGTTATGGAACGTATTCGGGGATCCTCTCGCACACCTAACGCTCGACTCCGTCGGCAGTTGAAGAAACCACAGTTTGCAGCACTGAACGCGCATGGTTGCATTGATCGCGTTCGGTCGCAACGCATCGGTGTGGTCTACGACGCGGCTTCTTAATTGAGGAGGTGAGCATCCGTGCTCGCATGGGACGCAATTTGCGCTTTTGCAGAGTTGCCACTGACGGAACAAAGCTACTCAAGGTGTTCGATGCCACGTCGTGTGCAGTTGAGCTGTCCAAGTTCGAGGCCGGTATACTAGGTGGATCTAGCCGAAGCGGGATGGTAGCGGAAGCGCAAACGCGCCCGGCGTTTCCCACTAATTCGGATAGAGCCGACGGTGTCACCCGGTGAGACGGCACCTTCATGTGCACATCCAACAGCGAGCTTGGAGACCGCGTCACCGACTGCTGTGGATAGCATGTTATCGCGGGCTCTGGCAGTGATGGTGTGGTGCCTGATGCCGAAGCAGAGTCCGTGACCCGCGGTGAAAGAAGTAGCTGACAACCGGGGTCTACAGCGGTACGCTGAAACAGCCGCACTACCTTCCGGTTCCGCAGCGGAGGTTGCATCTTTTTTCTTGGAAACCATCTTTTTACGACACGGAGCCCCACGTATTCTTTTGAGTGACCGCGGCAGGACCTTTCTGTCTAAACTTCTCGACGATGTTCTTCGTGCGTCCAATACCATCCATAAAACGACTTCCAGCTACCACCCTCAAACTAATGGCCTCACAGAGCGCTTTCATCGTACGCTGTCCGACATGATTTCAATGTACATCAACCCTGATCACACCAATTGGGATGTTATTCTCCCATTCGTCACCTTCGCTTACAACACGGCCGTCCAACGCACAACGGGGTACTCGCCCTTTTTCCTTGTGTATGGTCGTCAACCAATCACTGTCCTCGACGTCTCTTTCTTTGACGTCCCCGTGCCATCGTACAATTCAACGTGTGAGCAATTTGTTTCGCGAATTACCCAGTGTCGCCAACACGCCCGCCTCAACACCGACGCCAGTCAACAAGACCGCAAAACTCGCTATGATGCATCCCACCGTGTCGTTTCCTTCCAGCCTGGAGACGAAGTGTTGCTGTGGACTCCAGTTCGCGTTCCTGGTTTATGCGAGAAATTTCAGTCCCGTTTTGTCGGGCCTTACAGAGTTCAGGAACAGACTTCGCCAGTTAACTATCGTGTCGCGCCCGTTGTTACGCCTTCGGACGGCCGCTGCCGTACCACAGAGATTGTGCATGTTTCACGTTTAAAGCCTTTCATGCGGCGTTCGCCGCCATAGCAGGAACGTACGACGGCGAGGATCCATGTCTAAGGCAGCGTGGACGGCATGCCTTGGCGGATCGGACCTTGACGTAGTCCCAGGAGCGGCATCTATGCGAAGGGAAGCGTTGACGGCGTTCCCTCGCCGGAAGGACCCTGGATGGCGAGATGCCGGAGGACGCAAGGCCTCCGCAGGACGGTGCTTAAGGCTGAATCCCCTTAAGACTTGGCGTTCGCCGACTGCGCCATTGTAATGCAATAACGGAGAGAGAGACAGCACCCGTTCCTGGGCCTGCTGTTCTATTCTCTCTCGTCGTCCTTCTCTTCTAGCGCCCGCCTTGCGAGTGCGCGCGGCCAAGTTCACTTCGCCTTGACAATATATATATGTATATATTCGAGAACAATAAATAAAGCAGCACGAACACAAATGTGGTTCATATGTGTGTAGCACAACAATGTGGTCATGGCGCTGAACAGCTGACTATGCACGCATTTCCTAAAATTTACCTGGAACCACCCATTGACAGAGAAACTTTGGACGGAGTTGCAATATTCATGTGATAGGGCTAGTTTTGCTTTGTCTGAAAGATAAAAATTAAGTACGTGTTTTTGTGCTTCGCTGAAAACGACGCGCAAGTGCATTAATGTGGTGCGGCTAGGTCGTACACAGCAGGCAATAAAATAAAAAAATGAAAAAAAAACGTTCATATCTTTTCCAATGATGTTGTGCAGTGGCGCAGTGTTTCGATACCTACATTCGCAAGGGAGGTCAGGTGTTAATCTCACGATTCTAATAAACTACCGTATAATTTTGGCGCGTCGCTCTCGGTGCAAAACAATTTTGGACAACAGCGAAGTATGCACGCGCTGACCTCTTTTCTTAATACCGCTTTAACTAAGAGGCCATGTTGTTAGTATAACTTTCACTGCGACATCGTTTCAGGGTTGAGTCCAGTGACTTCATTATTTGAATCTTAAAACGAGCATAGAAATAAATTGAAACTATAACATTTGCAGTGATTTGCATAACACAGACGTTTATCATTATAGAAATCAAATAACAAACCTAACAACCACATCTGGCACAAATCTAGGGAAATTTTTCATCCGAGTTATGGGAATACTGGCTTCAGAGGTTGGCAACACTGTTGTCATCCTTGTTCGTCCCAGGTGTGACAAGGCTTGTTCAAAGGGGCGTTACAGGTCCCGAGTCCCACCACCCGCAGTCCACAGGGTTATGTGCCATTGCGCTTGGACCCTTTCTGTACTATCACCAGGATTGGCCCACCATTTTCCATACGCGCACAAAAAATGCACGGAAACCTAGTTATAAACAGCTTAGCTATAATAAACCTTAGTCTATAGTCAGCACTGTATTTCTTCCTTTCCTTCGTATTAAGTTCTTTCCTGCTGCACGCCTGAAGAATAGAGTGTCAGCTCACCCAGCAAACCATCCTTTGTCTGTATACACCGATATTCATATAATGTGTCCGTGAAGTCCAGCCAATGTTAAAAGTCGCTCATTAGCAGAAAGTGTAGACATCTACTGTAATTCTCGGGCACGTACACCGAGGTGTAAGGAAGTTTCATTGCTGGAATAACTCACACGAGTATATGCCACGCGTTGTTAAGCCCTGTAGGTGACAGGCTGATTGGGCGCAATAATTTTCTCTGATAATCTCACTTTCTGTTTCTAAGCCATGAATCTGACGAGCACAAATCACAGACATAAGCGTCGGCCGTGCAAGCAAGAAATACAGTAGAGATCTTGTTTTTTCGCTCAAGGATTTATGGCTCGAATTAACCAGCTTATGGATGACTACTGTAATGTCACCGATGACTTCATAGACGTTTGAGCTCCCGCCTGCGTGGATTGATTGTAACGTGTAGCAAGTTATTGTATTTAATGCGGATAAACAATTATGGGTAACGCATCTGGAGCGCTGGCTAACATTTAAGCAAAGTGGTAATCATTTTAATGTATTGCCATCTGCAGCACTCCAGAGATCATTTCCAACAATTTAGCGTGTATATATGTACCAGCACCGTGTATACGCATTGTTATAGTTGGGTCCAGCTAATACATGCTTTTATAAGGACTATGTAAATATCACCTAGGGAGGTAGTACAATGAAACAAAGTATAGGCTCCATAGCCGACGTATCGCGCCGTAAACCACGGAATAAATGGTCCATTTGTCCAATTTCTTCATCTCTTGACAAATTTGTATCAGAAGGAGGGCTGGGGGCAAATTTTTTCCGTGCCAGCCAGCCAGTCAACTACGCGCTATGAAGTATGATCACTAGTATGTGCTTAAGTTACGAACTTTTCTTTCTTTTTTTTTACACCAACAGAATTACTGACAAGGGTACACCCAGGAGGAGGCACAGACGCTACAGTACCGATAACCGCCACACCCCTGACCGTCACTGGAATACCAGGGATCACAACAAGTCCGCCCACCGCGACAACTGCAATTACTGCCCGAATTTCAACAATTAAACCGTCAGCTACTACGAAAGGCTCAACAACTACCCCATCGACTGCTACTAGTATTTCAGCAAGTGCAACCCCGGCTATACCAACGTCAATCGGTTCAAAGACTAGTGAGTTGTGCCTCAAACATGAGCCACTTGCGTCTCTTTAGCTACATTACAGTTAAAATCAATATTACCCAGACCAGAGTGAAGAGTTGTTCGCACTCTTTGCGTACTGCCCAATCGCGTTAGGTAATCGAAGGAATGTTGTGAGACGAAAGTGTTTAATATTTTGGCCATCGCTATATTGTGCCCCATATCTCATCGGCCAGTACCTTATTGGGGTCACGTGCACTCATGCTCTGTCTGGGAAAGCAACTCATCTCGAAAGCATGTTTTCTAAAGTAAATTCTAGGCATGTGAAAGTATTCGAGCCTATCGAAAACGTGCTTTCCTCAAAGTACATTAAAGTGTGTAAGAAATCCAAAACATTCAAATAACGAATTTCATGTTGGCCAATTAGATTCGGTTTTAGAACCGAATGGTCCATGTTCGTGAATAGGAATATTTTCTGCGCAGTTTCCAGATATTTCAAAGCGCCAAGTGCGCGTGATCAAACGTAATGTTGGAGCAAAAGTGCGACAGATTTATTCTCCATAACAATAATACACATAAAACACGAGAAGGTACATGGAAGGCACGGAGAAGGTAAGGGATGCATTGAAGGCAACAGTACCGGAGACAGCGCGAGTACACACATATAAGAGCAAGCTCTACCAATAAATCGATTGAGATTTTCCGGCTAAATCGCCATCATTCAATTTCCAATAAGGTCCGGGTGTACAAGTGAACTGTTTATTTGCTCTTAATGCGCATTTGTGCTTTTAGAATGAACAGCGCTTCAAACTGTGTAATCTAACGACAGAAATTGCTAACCCTGTGAATATACTAGGATGCTCACATCGTTTTTATAACATAGAAAACAGCTGTCTTCGAAGCATACCGGATCAATATTCGACTTTCAATTCAATGTCATTATCCGATTTGTATTAGATTCGATCTAGAAAATTGCCATTCGGGCATCTCTTCACTGCTAAATTACTCAACGTGTCAGACTATGAGCAAAACGAGAACAAGGTGATAGCAGGAGCTTGGTCAAAATTAATCCGGAGCCCTCCACTGCGACGTGCCTCATAATCAGAACTGGTTTTGGCACGTAAAACCCCAGAGAGAAGAAGAAGAAGAAGACAGCAGGAGCCAAAGTTTCCACAAGTGGACCTGTCTTTTTCAAGGCGACATATGCTGTCCTCAGCACAGTAGATATAGGTACGGTTCTTCTAAAGTCGTCAGAGGGTAATGCGGCAGGGCTAGGCAATGATCGAAGGGTGTCTTAGTGGCGAGTGCGTAATATTGAAAAGAAAGGTGTGCCACTCAACATCGGTGGAGGAATGTCAGGTAGCGCCGTGTGCCAGTCGGTTGACGTGTCTCTGTAGTTTCCTCTTTTTCTGGGAGGGGCCTGGACAATGCGGGTGGGGGGGGGGGGTATTATCTGCTCCAGTGGAGGTCAGTGAAAAAAAATCAGCAGCCCAAACAAAAATACATAACTGCGGTCGCCTATTTTTTAAAAATAAATTTAGCACAGCGAGGAGATTCTAAAGCTCCCTCTGAAATGTTTATCCCTCTTAGTTACTTTGTGTTGAACTTAAAGATGAGGTATGATTCTCTGGATTTTCTGTCTCGCGCAGAATGCAAATTCGACTGGAGGAATTTGCATTGGAGCGTTTAAGTTCATCAACGTTATGACCTGGTTGGTTGATATTCTCGGCGACGGCTTTGGGAAGCTTTTAACGCGATAGCGTATAGGGCGCCGTGTCGCATAAATTCCGGCGTCGGCAACCGGCGTGTGATCGCGGGTGCCGGAGAAAATCATCCAACCACTTCGAGCGCGCAGACCCTCCACGCGGTGCAAGATTTCGGTGAACAAAAATTGAATTTCTCACAGTGAAATCCATCAGAAAAATGGTAAAGTACGACTTTACCATTCGGTGTCCGATTCGCAGTAGGATTGTTTACCAATTGAGTGTCGGATTCGCAGTAGGATTGTTTACCAATTGGCGTCTGATTGTATTTTGAATGTACGATAAAACCTAATTCTGCTACGAGGAAACTCAAACACGACCACCTTTTCCAGCATTTCTACCGGACCTGCGCACGTCGGGGCAATGGCAAAAAAATTAAATTATGGGGTTTTACGTGCCAAAACCACGATCTGATTATGAGGCACGCCGTAGTGGGGGACTCCGGAAATTTGGACCACCTGGGGTTCTTTAACGTGCACCTAAATCTAAGTACACGGGTCTTTTTTTTTTTTCATTTCTTCCCCATCGAAATGCGGCCGCCGTGGCCGGGATTCGATCCCGCGACCTCGTGCTCAGCAGCCCAACACCATAGCCACTGAGCAACCACGGCGGGCAATGGCAAACAATTAATAAAATAAGAAAAAAAAAAGTGCTAGGGCCTTCACTTTTTAATGTAAAACCACTTATACTGCCCCTGGAAAAACATCTTTCCCGCAAATCATATCAGTTTAAAAGTGAAGCCGACTTTAAGGGGATCGGTGTAAGCTTGGTCTTAGTAAGCTGGCTTTCCCACGTTTAGTTTTGCATTTGCCTACTTGCCGTATGCGAACGATGCGATGCGAACGAGTCGCGAACGGTACGCTATCGCGTTCTACTCTTAAAAGCGAACCTTAAGTGTCCTCCGATGTTTTTTAGCTGTGTCCGCGCGAGGTCAGTTTAACCTGACGTTCACCGACTGTCCCGTTTCACCGATATATTGTTTTTTACAGAAGGAAAATTTCGAGCATTCCAGGCATGTGACAGCCATGCCTGGAAGGCATAGGCGACTCAATGGAGGCTGAGCCGTCGTTCGCGCATGGGCTGTGTGTGGCTTATCATGCCGCTCATATATAGAAAGGGGCACGTTGTGGAAGTAATCAAGTTTATGAACCATGTGCCAGTTAGCACAGCTGCACATACATGGCTATGCGTAGCTACTTGAAAGACAGCTCAAGAATAGACAGACGAGTGCTGTACCCTAGTACTGCTGCGTAATGTACGAACAGGCTCAATTTTCAACGTTGCGGCTATCTATACTTGAGATGGCCTTACGAACTCCTCCTCGTCTGTCTTTATGAGGTTAGAAACACTTCGTAAGCGCGCCAATCCTCTGGAGTGGTGAAAGCATTGCAGATGAAAATTCAGGCAGTGGCACATCGCTGTGATTTGACGGATGTTCTGGAATGTAACGGTAACCGCTGTGACTACATTGAATTAACAATACACTACCCTCGAGGGCCACCTTTTATAAGAACAGCCGCTAGTGTTACTATCGTAAGTAAAATACGTGCGAAATTTCAGGAAGACCTGGGACCCGGAACTCAGCCAATCTCTGTTTTCGTACTTCCTTCTTTGCGGCACCTTCGGCTTCCATCATTTCAAATCAATTGACAATTTTGATATGCCACGTACTAGCTCAATGCCACACTTTCCTACAATGCCGCTCGAGCTCTCTGCAATGTACTGCAACGAGGTGAATCCATTTTTTAGAGCAGCAATCTTGCTTAGCATGAAACGTATTGCATATTTGCGTATGTTGACCATAACCACATGTACTGCTCGGTGTATCGTCCGCGTTCTTTACGCGGTTATACGTGATTGCCCGTCATTCAATCTGAGACAAAAAGGAATGATTTGTACTAAAATACCAGGTCATACGCGCCATGCGTGGACCTCGCAGCTTCAGTTGGCTGCTTAAATTTCATGAATAATTACGAAGATGCTGCAAGCCAACACTTCGTGGAAGGTCTTTGATGCCATTGTAGGCAATCTTACTGGTAGCTGTGAGGCTTTATGACGACTTTAACGCTCCTGCTTGTTTCGATATGTCCGAAATATTTATAGAAGTCTACAGAACTGTTAAGGGAACATTGTGCAAACAATGAAACGGTATTGTGATCTTTCCCAAAAAACTAAGTGTTTCGAAGCACTCAGAGCCGCACAGCAGGTTTCCACATGGATCAGATGTGCGGCATATTTTGCACCGAACGTAGGTAATCTGGGTCGTAACCGCACTGTCTTTTTTTTTCAGTAATGAATGTTTAGCGCGGAACGTTTACGCTGCATCAAACGTTTGATTTTTATTTTTATTGAGGGACGCCGCAGCTCCGGAGAAGATAAGCGTCATGCTTGCCGCCATTTCTGCAGGCACTGAATTTTCATTGAGCATACGCCAGGCTTCTTCTAGTGCCCGGTGTGTGATCGTGACATCTGTTTAGTTCGGAAATGAAGCTGTGATCTCAACTTATTCAGGCAGAATCAAAATTGCCTGCCGTTGTTTGATTAACAACGGATGTTTGGATTGATTTTTGGGGTGTACAACGCAAGGGATCATAAGCGCCATGTGAAAAACACATTAGTGGCAGGCTGTATAGGCTGATGATGGTGATGATTTATTGGTAACCCCTTTGAAACGGGACGGTGACAAATAGCCACCTAGCCTGCTTGATTTCATCAGGTATGCTATGGATATCCTTTATCTAGCATTTCTGTATATTAACCTTTTAACCCTTTTTTGTATATCTGTATATATGTATATTTATGCATATATTTATTGTATATATGTATATTTTCTCTATTGTATATATGATATATTGACCTTTCCTTTTTCTCAAAATCTACCTTGTGCCGCTATACCTATGACTGAGAGATCAAATCAGGTCGTATCAATCCATTCCCTGCGTTCTTTCCACCAGTACTCTAAAGATATCTTGCTTATCTCGACTGCTGACCGGTTGATGCTTCCGTCCAATTTGAACCCAAGCGCTTCTGGATGGTGCACGTTGCCTACAGTTCTCACTGGGTGAATCCCTTCGTAATCCATTAGGATGTGCTGAGTGGTCTCCGGATATTTGCCGCTGCATACGCATGTCTCAGCTAGTTCTTTATATTTGCTCATGCATGCTTTGGTCCTTAGGCAACCGGCTCGAGCCTCAAATAGTGTTATCGTACAGATTTTTCCATCTGATTTCTTTCTTCTCATTCTTGTAATTCTGCGCGGTCCTCTTTTTTTCCATTCTTTGCATCCAATGCACTGTCTATATTTCTCTCGCTTTCTTTCTAATGACTCCTGGTTGTCTATTTAGTGTTTCAATTAACCTGTACTTCCTTGCCAAGTTTGTGTTCCTCTTGATCCTCTATTCTGTGTGCACGCTTTTCAGGTACAGCCGCCCATTTACTTTCATCCCTATTCCTGAGTCTTTCATTAAAACTAATTTTGCTCCTGTGCTGCTCTGTCTTAAAAAGAGGCCCAACCCATGTCACCCTGAATCGTGTCATTTGTGGTTTTTCCGTGGGCTCCCAAAGCCAACCGGCCTACTGATCTGTCGTTAACTTCCCACCCAGACAATATATCCAATTTTAAGCATAGAATGGCATTTGCGAACGTTAGCGCTGGCACCATTACTCCTTTCCAGATTCCATGCACCACCTCATACTAATTGTGGCCCCACAGTGCTCTATCTTTCATTATTGCTGCATTCCACTTCCAATTTATTTTCAAATTAACTTGGTGGGTGCTTGAGTAAGTCATTCCTTCGTTTATGTATATGCTGAGGTACTTACATTGCTTGACTGTGGGTATGATCTGCTGTTGAATTGACACCATGTAATTACTAGTCTTTGCAAAAAGATCACAATTCATTATTTCTCTTGCTAAACTTGAGTCTTAGATTTGGCGCTACAGATATTCGCAAGTGCTTGCAAATCTGTTGTATTGTCCGCTAGTAGCACAATGTCGTCCGCATGCATCAGTCCAGGGACCTTCCGTTGCACCATTTGGGCATTACGCATGCAGAATAAATTAAACGTTGATTCGCTGTTTTCCAGTCGTCTTTCTTTGCCCTTAATATAAAGCATGAACAACAATGGAGAAAGAGAGCATCCTTGCTTCAGTCCTTGGTGAATTACACCCACTTCATTTCCTTTTCAACCTTCCTTGACAACATTTACTCGGTTGTCTCTATATACCTCCCTCACCAGCTCCACGAAATCGTCATCTATGCCTTCGTTCTTAACAATATCCCATAACAATTCCCTGTACACATTGTCATAGACTGCTTTAATATCTAGAAATGCTATCGATAAAGGTCAATTATGAGCTACTGAAATATCTGTGAACTGAGTTAGTACAAACATATTATCCTCTAAGCGTCTGCCTGGCCTATACCCATTCTGTAGTGCCCCTCTGTACGTCATTTTTCTCCACCCACTTCGACAGTTCTAATTTTATGCCTTGCATTGGCCTTCTGTATATAACCGACGTTACTGTAACAGGCCTGCACGAGCTCCTCTTATCCTTATCCTATTTGCCTTTGTAGATGAGGTTAACATTGCTTTCGCGCTATCCAACGGGAATTTCCTTCGTTCTAATCACCGGCTCTATGGCATTAGTCAGCAGTGCCTTGCTCTTTGGACTAGGGTTTTTATTAGCTGTACTGGGATTTCATCGGTTACTACTGCCGTGTTATTAGGGCCATTTTCTAGTGCCTTTTTCTAATAAGAGCTCTCTATCTCTTATTAGAAAACACGCCTATCTCTCAGGCTAGGCCTGTTTGCTTTTTGTCTCACTGATCTCGGAGGCGCGCGGGTGTTATGACAAATGGGAGTGGAAGACGCATGGCAACACAGCAAGCTGATTTTAATAGCACTCAAGACCCCAATACCTCAAACTAAAAACTCATTCATACTAGAGTACACTGAACAAATAAAGGCTAACAAAAATACAACCTACTGAATCAATAAACATGCCCTTAATTCTGTCTACGATAGTTCTGGGCGTTTTCTCCAAGAAAGTCTGGCAACTCTGGCCTACTGTTAGGAGGCTACTATAAAAGACTGTTCTTACTTAGTTCATCGTTGCACGTATCTTTCCAGACGGAAACTTGCAGGATCTTTCTGCATGTCGTTGTTTTCGCCGACCGTCGCATAATCATTACCGCATTAAAGTTGGCTCGTCTACTCGCTCGTCTCCGAAGCCTCTTTAACCCTGTCGCTGTTTCTGATCTGGCAGAGAGGCTCGACGGGTTAGGCCTAGCGACGTGTTCGGCCGCCGCTTCCATCCAGCTCCTTTCTCAATGTGCCGACGTGGCGTTCCGGGGATCATCGAACGCGCTGGTCTGCCGATGAAGAGGGATCTTCTCTGGAGTGCCCGACTTGCCATGTGATGCTGCAGCTGGTCCAAGTAGCCTCGCTCGAATGTCTCCCAGGTCGACGGCTGCGCCTCGGACCGCCCGCGTCACGGACTCGCCGAACCTCCAAGTCTCCCGTCGCCAGAGCGTAGCTGACGATGCGACCTTCCTGGCCCAGAGCCACGTCGATAATGCCAGCTCCGCCTCGCTTCTGCCTCGACCACACCTCTGGTCACGGGCCTCACACGCTCGTGCCGTTTGGAACGCTCCGTTCATATCGTCCTCTTCTTCCTTTGTCGCGCCGCATGCCTCTTACTCATGACAATGGCCCCGTCTTGAAGAGTTTTTTTCCAAAAAAACTGCTTTCAGTTGGTCTTCTTTTTGGTAGCGAACTTGACTCTCGGTGTGACTTGGGTGCTCTTCTTGCTTTTCTGTGCGTCGGCGTGTCTCACCGCTCGTCACCACACTTTCGCGCACCATTCAAATTTCACCACATAATGCACTGCACTGATTTGTTCGCAATGTTCGCTAGTTCATTGTCACAACACTTAACGTGAAGAAACTTGTTTATTGGACACATTTGTGGAAACTGACAGTTCAAAGGGGTGTAGGGCATTCCTAAATTATATTTCTTTTGTATCCTACCAGTTATATCTGTTAGCTTTTTTCCCGCCTTTTCCGGAACTCCCATGCTTGTAATTTTAACTGGGATTCATAGCGCTAAAACGACACAAGGACGAGGAAGAACACGGCACGAGCGCTAACTTTCAACAATTGCTTTATTGCAGTTGGTAAGCATATATATATATACTCACTGGGAAAGGCACTGAAAAAGACACACTGAAGGAAAGAAGAAAAGGAAAAACCAGCGAACTATCCGAGACACATCATTATATCGGTTGCTGAAAGCCTGCATCGTCGAAGGAAGGCAACTTCACGCCTGAGTGAAGAGCAGAGAGCGGTTGACGAAAGAAGGAAGAAAGAACTAAGGGACAAACAAAAGGTTGCTGTAATTCCCTATTTTCATAGGGTTTCCCACAACCTAAAAAAAGTAGGGCAACGGTCGCGTGTAAACGTTGTCTTTACAGCACCTAACAAACTTTTGAGTTTGAGTGGGCTGAGCTGTCCTACGAGGAAGCGGAAGCCAGTTTGCGCTACTACACACAAGGAACCTTTTGTCACGTGCACTCGGAACGTAGTGTATAAGATTCCACTTTCGTGTGGGAAGTACTACGTGGGCCAGACGGGCAGATGTTTAAACGTGCGGCTGGCGGAGCATAATAATAAAGTAGAGAGCACCGCAATAGATGGGCACCTGGCTGCCCATTGTAGAAAATGTGACACGAAGGAACCATGCTACCCTCTCTTTAAACAAACTGTTGTTGTGTATCGCCACAGGAATAAGATAACGAGGGAAATTGTCGAAGCAGCAGAGATAGCTAGAGGATGTGATGATTGTGTTAGCACGCCGTCTATTCTTTTATCCAAGAAAGAGCTTGCACTTTTGGCACAGTAGCTACATGACTGTTTTTTCCTTTTCTTCTTTCCTTCAGTGTGTCTTTTGCAGTGCCTTTCCCAGTGAGTATATATATATGCTTACCAACTGCAATAAAGCAATTGTTGAAAGTTAGCGCTCGTCCCGTGTTCTTCCTCGTCCTTGTGTCGTTTTAGTGCTATGAATCCCAGTTAAAATTACAATGACCTACCAACACGCCCAAACTTCTTCTCTGCTCCCATGCTTGCCTACTCCCAGTCTGTTTCCTCCTCTTTCCTCCTCCGGCACATTTCTCGTGCAGCTTGGCATGTCTCTGCCTTAACTCTAGCTTCCTTTTTATTCTTATCGACCAGCCCATCTTCTCAAGCCCATGCATTTTCTTACGTCGACGTGGTTTCAATTTTCTGCGAATCATGTTACTCTTACACGTTCCACCTCTTAGACAACTAGGGCACCTATGATCTTTCTCATTGCTCTCGGAAGTTGACTCACATATCACTTCTGATGCTTGGCTCTCCCGGAACTCGACATCGCTTATCAACCCCATATCGCTCTGAGGTGAAGCTACTTCTTTCTCTACTACCTTCAGCTCTTTGGTTATGCAAACCTCTATCGGGATGCCAGCCATCCTCATATCCTTGTCCTTCTGCATTAAGTGTTCCTCAATGGTGAGTTTCTCCACTACGACGTCACGGCCGCTATCTAGTCTGCCAACTTCTCGCATCTTTCTGGTGTCAGGCTGATCTACTACGGTAGTGGGCCTATTCTCTATCTTTAACCCAGCCTCACTGGCTTTCGTTTTAAATGCATGTAGCTTTTATCGCAGCATTTGGATCTATTCCTCCTCAAGCTGCTTCCTCTCTTCATAGGCTTCTTTAGCTGCCGCATGTTCCGCTAATCTAGCCGCCTTTTCTTTCATCGTCAATAAGTTTGAGGCCATGCTCTTTGTTGAGCTTCTGCTTGCGAATAGTAGCCGATATCGCCTCCCAATCCATCTCTGCAACTCCCGAGTATCAGTGACTGGGCTGAAATAGAATCCGGGACGTATCCTGGCAGGCTCGCCAATTGTCGTGTTTGGTTTCTGTGTCACTGGTCTCGGAGGCGTGCGGGTGTTCAGATGGGCGTGGAAGACGCATGGCAACACAGCAAGGGGACTTTAATAGCACTCAAAACCCCAAAACCTGAAAACTAAAAACTCATTCATACTAGAATACACTGAACAAATAAAGGCTAACAAAAATACAACCTAATGAATCAATAAACATGGCCTTAATTCTGTCTACGATAGTTCTGGGCGTTATTCTCTAAGAAAGTCTGGCAACTCTGGCCTACTGTAGGGAGGCTACTATAAAAGACTGTTCTTACTTAGTTCGTCGTTGCACGTATCTTTCCAGATGGAAACTTGTAGGATCTTTCTGCATGTCGTTGTTTTCGCGGACTGTCGCATAATCATTGCTGCATTAAAGTTGGTTCGTATACTCGCTCGTCTCCAAAGCCTGTTTAACCCGGTCGCTGTTCCTGACATGGCAGAGAGGCTCGACGGGTTAAGCCTAGCGACGTGTTCGGCCGCCGCTTCCGTCCAGCTCCTTTCTCAATGTTCCGACGTGGCGTTCCGGGGATCATCGAACGCGCTGCTCTGCCGATGAAGGGGGATCCTCTCTGGAGTGCCCGACTTGCCGTGTGATGCTGCAGCTGGTCCAAGTAGCCTTGCTCGAACGTCTCCGAGGTCGCCGGCTGCGCCTCGGACCGCCGGCGTCACGGGCTCGCCAAACCTCGAAGTCTCCCGTCACCAGAGCGTATCTGACGATGCGACCTTCCTGGCCCAGAGCCACGTCGATAATGCCAGCTCCGCCTCGCTTCTACCTCGACCACACCTCGGGTCACGCGCTCGTGCCGTTTGGAATGCTCCGTTCATATCATCCTCTTCTTCTTTTGTCGCGCCGCATTCCTCTTACTCATGACAAGGCTTCTCTGTTGTTGCTGGACCTGTTGTATGAACTACGCTTTCTTTCGTGCTCGAATAACATCGGTGATGTACCGCAGCGCCTCCTTCGTAGATGTTACGGTATTCATCCCTCATAGCCGTTTGGGAGTGTTTAGTTGGAGTTGCGCGTTGCAGAATCATTTTGAGGTACCTTTGTATTTTTTGGAAATCTGATGCAACCAACGTTCACTTGCGCATTGAATTTTGTCTTGCAAGTGCTCACTCGCCACCCTTTTTTTTCTCCTAATTTGTTCTACCTCTTCATGTAATGCGAAATTTTGGCTTCTCCATGATACCTAGACGCCTGCTTGCGCTCTTATATAGCTTGCTATATTTCCTTGTTCCACCACTTACGTGGTTTCCCCTTTTCAATCCAACAATTTTTTTTTGCTGTGTTTGCTCGTGTTTTGCGTTAGTATCTCTACCAAGCTTTAATGCTAAACGTCCGCGATCGCTACCCACGCTATTTTTTCCACTTTCGTCAATTATCCTTCGGTCTAGTTGTTCGTAGACCATTTCAGCTAATGTCCAGGTTCTTCTCGTACCACTCCTCTAGTTGGGCGTCCGAGACGCACCGCCAGAGCCGGTCTACGCAATTAGAAGATGTACTGCCGCTAACAATAGCGGCGATGCGTTCGCTGGGTGCTTCATCCGAGATTGAACTACGAGAAAAAAACATACAGTTCTATTTACAATTATTTACAGGGAATTACAAATGCAAGTACACATACAAGACGGGACTGGAACGCATAGGGCGACCCTATATCGACATAGTCGATGGTGCATAGCGCCGTAGTTTGTCCAGAACGCTTGGTCGGGGCAACGGCGCCGCGTTTTAAACCATTCGGTGCCCCGCCCTAAGCATTTACCACCCAATCGCCACCTAGTGGCTTTCAGTGGTCCGCCGACGCACCAATCACGAATCCTGTACTAGGATCGTCTTGTTCGCCGGCACTTCCAGTATTGCGCTTCTTCCATGCGCCCTTTTCTCCACCACCTTTTACGGTGTCTTTCTCCCTCTCCCCCACAACAACATACAAATAAAAACAACACTCCAAGTAAGGGGGGGGGGGGGGATGACAGATGCATAGCATGCGTGCTACCGCGCAAAGCCACAGCGCCCAGCATAATGGGTTCAATAAAATCCTAATAAGCATGTAGTACCTGCAAGCCGAAGCAATTGACCTTTGCTGTGACCCCTTCTTCGCTCGTACCTATACGAAAAACCGATAGCATAGTAACTACGGGTCATTCGTCAATGCAAGCTGTCAAATGACACTTTGGGCTCCCGTATCCCTATTCAGTAAATGCTTGCTCGGACAAGCCTTTCATAACGGTCGATTGGCAATGGTCTTCGAAACGGGTTGTCAAAGGCGGTTACCATACAAAAGGTGTGCGTAGTGGATAATGCGTACTGCGTTCACGCTCTCTGTGCCTATTACATGCCCGGCACGCGCACATCAGGAGCCAGCGACACTCACGGACATCTAAGCTTTTGCTGTCAGGTCGCCTGCACGCGATGTATGTAACAAAGCACCGATATTCCCTCTTCTTGAGGTCCGCTTTGTCCACTAATGGGCCCTAAACGCGTCGTCACGCAACCTCCACGTTTGCTCAGTGCCAGCCGGCTCAACGCGCCCCTTCGCGTGTCAGATAAAATCGGCATGTCATGAGCTGCGCCTCTGCCTACCGTGACAGGCATCCGTCACTGGCCATCAATTATCCAATTGATGTTCTGCATGTCAAGCAAGGACCATCGGAAAACCACCGCTAGCCGTTTCATTCAGTGAGACCAGGTAGAACAAAAACGCTGATCTTTAGCCCTCGGAGCAGCAATTAAAGAACTAACTACCGCTTCTATAGCAGCCGGCTTACAATTTCTGAAATTAAGGCGTAGTCGATACATGACTGCCTGTTTCCACCCTGCCCCGTTACCTGTCCATGCCACTTATTCTCCCTGTTTACTAGTATGAGCTTCTGTTCATCACACATCCAGCGCTAGAGAGCAGTTGTATTGAATATATCTAAATCGTCCATGTGCGCGTTCACAAGGCGGCGGCATGGCTGCTGTGAAGTGCCGACAAAGCATGGTACACAAGTGATCTTTAATTCCGGTTGCCTTTTATCGCGGCCACCGTCCATTACCTTAAAACACGGTAAGGTATATTTAGTACTTACTGTTGAACACAATAATGATCAGAGCAACGTAGGGGTTTAAGTATTCTGTCCTCCGATTAATTTGTTCGAAATGTGCTGTGACTGAGCGTTCTTAATTTCGTAATTTAGACATTTCCACTCGAAAACAAGCACGAAGCCGCGAGATCAAACCCCGGCCACGGCGGCCGCATTGTGACGGGGGCGAAATGCCAAAATGCCCGCGCGCCGTACATTCATTGCGAACACTTTAAAAAAACCCCTGGTGGTCTATATTAATCGGGAGTCCCCAAATACGGCGTGCCTCATACTAGGATCGTGCTTTTGTCATGTACAACCCGTTAATTAATTTGGTCATTTCCTTTACACAAGAAAACAAGTAATGTAAAGCGATTAGTCTTATAAGCAGATTAATTTGGAGTCTACTGTTTGGTGCGTGGTATACGGGATGTCAAAAACGAAGCGTAGTACGAGGCATCCACATTAGCCCAGTTGTGCTATGTTCGCTGTAACTCTTATTCGTTTTCCTCAGGCTGCGAAATCGGCATGTGGCAAATGCTTATTTGATTGCATAAGGTCACAGTGTCTAAACTTCGGGATGTCGAAGTAATCACCCTTTTTATCGGTTATTTTGGCTTTGCTATAATGATAAACGTAACAGAAGCTCCCCCAGGCGGCATACTCAGTATCCTATCATGAACATACGCTATAGGAGATATTGGGAGGGTCATCTGTATTGAAGGGTGGCAAAATGAAAGCATGACACATCTTCAGCATATAGCTACTCGATTTCGGTGGCTACCTTGACGTGTGAGACGCCGGTGCATTGTTCTATTTATGGCGGATAGCTTAGGGTTGTGCAACTAAGCGTTTGTCAGTCTTACCAGCACAGCGAGGAAATTAAGCAGTCGCTCAATACGCCATAGGTTATGGTGGATCAGGGCCTTCAGTTGTTTTAAAGTACTACCATTAGTGGTAGCATTAACAGGCAAATGAGCCCGTAGAATTGTTTGCATATAGGTTGTTCACTAGTACCCTACCAATGCTCTTTCTTCTCATGCAGAGAGGCCCCTGCCACTCGGCTCCCTAATTTGCACGCTGCAAACTCCATTCACAGACAGCTTATTGAGAGTCCCACCGGACGGACTGTGCACGATCGTTCTGGCCTACCCATTTTACACCATTTCTGGAATCACGCTCGACCCAAAGTACTACAAGTTCTACAGTTTTGAAAGTATAGTGGATGAAGCAGCACAGCAGAACAAGACAGAGTACGGCGTCGGCATCGATTACAAGTATGCGCTGATACAACTGCATGAACTAAATAGTGGCGCTTGAACAGTTATATTTATAAACGTATTTTCTATAGTGTTGAGTGCGGTGTTACTGGCGTGCACGATTCGAGGCTTCTATGAAGACCCAACAAATAACAATATAGCCTTAATATTCTTGAAGCTTCAGCTGCTCCTGAGAGCAAGCCTTGAATCCTCCGTAATTTTTCAGCACCTTAAGGGTAAGTTTTAGCTCAGAATTTAGTGTAATGAGCTTGTTACACTGTTTACAAGCATCTTGTGAAAGTCATCACATAGTGGTGTATTTTTGGAGTGGTGTATAATAAAATATTTTTGTGAGCTTTGCATTTATTAGGTGCAGTTTAATGAATTGTCACATCGATTTTCATTGCTGAGTTGCAGAAATGCAAACGTGAGAGCATCGTTTCCTGACATTTTGCCTTTTGAACAGCTTTTATGGAAGCGTGCATGGTGTAAAGATAATGAAGTTGCCTGTTACAATCACTAGATTTGTTTTCTTTTAAATTTAACATAACTCACCAAATTCAGTGCAGTAGTTATCGAGAAAAACGATTTCTCAGTTCCGTTCTATTTCGATAGGAGCCCCCGAGCTAAAGGTTTCTCTTAGGGAAAAAAAAGGTCGCATCATAACATGGCCGTTTCTCAGCAAATTTTCTCACATGGCGTGGATCACGTACAGTTAGGTACGAGTGGGTGTTTCTACTGATAACGAATGAAGGATGATTTCCGTAGAAGGCAAAGTAATATGCACTACATTGTCTACTAGGTAACACCTGTTGGTCCTAATAAATTTTAAATGACCTGTTGCCGCGATTACGGTTCTCACGTTGTAGTGACGCTAACACTTGAACTTTAAAAAGCGCAAGTGAAGAGTTTACCTTTTTACTGGCAGAACCGTCCTGTGCCAAGTTACAAATTTATAAAAGTGACTTTAAGGTAAAAGTGGTCACACTCAAGCAGCAAAGCAAAATACGAAGGTAAATAATAAATGTAAAGGCAATTTTCCCACAACATGCTATATGTGCACACAGGAAGAAGAGCTACGTATACATATCCCTTCTTTCACGTATGCCCTTTGCACATCAGCGCATGTTTGTTCTTGTGCAATAACCTTGTGTTCAAGTGCCCGAACAAATGTTTGGTTGCTCTTGAGGCCATGTCGTCGGCCGTTTTCTGGACCTCGTTATCTGATCTGAACTGAAGGCCACCTAGCGCCCTAGCGCCTCTTTCGCAAGGCCGAAGATCTGGTAACTCGATGGCACCAGATCAGTGCTTCACAACCGACGGGGACGCGCTAATAGCCTAGCGGTGGATGTCCGTCGGTAGGACTCCCTCTGACCACGTTTGACCCATTTTTCATCGCGACAATTAACTTAATGGGGCATAGATAGATACTGTACCGGAGCACATCGGCACAAGCTCTGTGCCAGCCGGTGTAAAAGAAGAAGTTGACGATCGTGTAGGTTCGCCCTAGGTCGGTTTTCAACGAGCCAGCTTGTTTAAATGTTTCGTCTAGGTCTACCTGCAGAATACTCTTACTTCTACTTCTACACGTCACTCTAAATATACCTGTGCGGACTTCTGACTCAGCCAGCCTTCGTTTATTCCCGCGAAAAGAGAAATGTTTCTTTACCGTTCGATTTACCCTTGTACGTCTGATACTATTTTTTTAATACAGAGGTACTGGCGCTGTACCAACATATTCCGGTGTGCAGGTATTATTCATTGTGAAGATGAGTTAAAGCCCAACGAAACAGTTCTGCAGTAATCTGGATTTCCTTGGCATGACAATTTGGGAGAGTAGGTGTCAGTAGTACCAAGTAAAATAGAACACAACCAGCGCCTTAGCAACAAAAGCAGCTGCCACTGGGTGAACTTCTGAAAGGACATCAATGCCTTCATGCAAGTGAACACGTACAATAGCAGTCGAAAATTCCTCAGACAAACGGACAGAGTGGCTCGTTATTGGTACAATAGCGAGAAACAGTTCGAAACACACCGAAGACAAATTCAAGGAACCTGGCTAAGTCTTAAGTGATACAAAGCCGCAAGAATGAAACATTTTACTTATTTGCTCAGGGGCGCTATAACGTAAAGTGATCCCAAACTGCTTTGATTCCAATTTCTGCAATCAGCCTCCACAATTGGTCAAAACATTATCGGGCCACTTCCAACTTCGCCTGTCAGTCAGGCGACGTCATGAAAACCGCGATGGCTCCCATCTGGTATAACGTGTATACACTGATTATGAATGATTAAACCACACAAATAAAAAATAATCATTCCTGATTCGATGCCTTTTCAGCATTAGGCCTCTGCTATTGGTTCATGTATTCTGGCTACGTCCATTTCGCCTGTTTGTCACGCGACCTCACAAAACTGCGAAAACTCACCACGGCAAAGTGACATGTACGCGAAAAAAATGCATTAATATGCCGAACAAAACTGAAAAATTTTTGAATAGCCGCAGACTGCCCCATTCCGAAAGCAATAGAAGATGGCTGCCCGTCGAACACTAAGACCCTCGCTACTCGCACCTGCCGGTGAGCATGTATTTTTTTGCGGATATAAACCTTTTTTTGTGGCAGTAAAACGTTATCGAGCCGTTTCGGCATGCATACGACATCACTCTGCCAACTCTTCCTTGCTGAGGATCCGTCTTAGCGGCATTCTTAACCTTCCGTTGCACGCCTCCGCGATTTTCGACCAGCCACCGCAACCTAAGTAAGGCGAAGCGGACCAATCGGAGAAAACGGCACCCCCCTCTTCATGCGGTTATCTATTTTCACTCTGCTGGCTCGGCCCCATCGAAGCCCTCTCCATTAGAGCGTGCTCCTCGCCTCTTGTCAGCCAATTAGATCAGAAAAAAAAACGCTGAGTGTAGAAAATGTTATTGGTTTTGACGAACAACGGTGACCTCCTATAAACGACGAGAGTATAAACGAGGAGAGTGTTTGATTGGGTTGTTCAGGCAACGTTGCGCGCCACCGCCCGATGCTTGCGTCGTTGGTAACGTAAATTTGACGTCAGGAGTTTGGAATCAAAACAATTTGGAATCATTTTACGTTATAGCACCTCAGCTATAATGAAGACTGCCGCCCAATGAAAGTTTTGTCATGTTCCTTTAGACGTTCATGCAATTCTGCATTACTTTCGATACTTCTTGTAACACAATCGTCACCAAAAACGAGATGTGTGCACATGGTGATTGACTTGCTATAAATGTGCAGTTAGTGTACGTTATTTATTTATTTGCATCACGTTCTATTGATGGAAAGGGAAGCATGTTTTATTTAGTCGCCTTATCAAACAAAGCTCGTGTCGTTTAGAGGCACACTATTTTACCATAAAGCATATAAACATTTATCTTTAAAAAAGAATAATTTATTGCTCACAAAAATTACCTCACCTAAGATGAAGGCGACAGAACTTCGTATGTTTCACCCCGCTTTCATTAGGATTTATTGATAATTTATACTGGAATTTTTTCATGCTATGCTCCAAGCATTTTCTGGCTTTGGAAGCCGCATCCTTTTAATTAATACGTAATTGAAGCATGTGTAGTAAACAGAGCGATTCCTGGTAATGAACCCAGACGAACAAAAACTAAAAGTCTTCAATGCGGGATCATTTTTAGGCATCTTCAAAAAATGCGGCTCTTCTGATATATTTCACTCATGTCATTATCCGATCCTCATTGATTATGAACAGATTGAATTCGAATGCATGACTCACGTATATTGTATCTGCATTTTTAAGACAGCTATAGGAAGATAATAATTGCAATGATCGACTTGCAATCGCTCCGACTTCACTGAAACCATGCGATATGTACGTTATCGGGATAGTTCTGGGACAACATTCGTATGGGAGAACTTTCTCAAACAAAGAAGTTGACATTAGCTCAGCCAGGTGCTTTCTCTTATAGCAGAGATGGTGTAGGCGTCGCGTGGCCGAAGAGACTGAGATATTATGTCGGTTCTTATTTTCGTGTTTAGCTTCTGCACGAATGCTTCGGAAATGACATCACTTGTCAATGATCCCACGACCAAGTCAGCGATGGACTATTTGTGGAGTAAGCGGTTTTACCACTACGGGCAAGTAAACCCTCCCATCGGATATCCAGGAGCAACCTTGCAAAACTTCATTACCGACTGTTCCAGAGGCCTACAGGTTAGTTTTTTGAAGACTTCAAATTCACGCCTATTGGGTAGTTCAGTGCTATTTACCTCTGCACTGTTGTGTGAAAGTGTTCATCCACGAAACGCAGCTCAAACCTGCGCAAACCTCAAACACAGCGACTATGGGCTGCCTTGAGTTAACATAACTATTGCTTATATTAATTACTTCACGTAAGGCTGTCCACCTGACTTTCAGTTTAACGCAAAATATAAGACTTCGTGATCGCAGACGACATGCCCTCATGCAAAACAAACGGAGAAAACAAGCATTATTTACATATCTTGAACAAGTGTATCAAACCAATATTTAGCTATCTTTTCCAGTTGAGCGACAGTTGTCTCCATTTGTGGAGGTCAGCTCTATTGTGCACGTCATTGTTATCGTTTAAGGGTACGTTACTGTTTAATTCCCAGCTTAAGTTACGTTACGTTACGTTAACTAATGTTACGTATAGCTGATGGCCAAGGCTATTTACAATTATTTACACGGAAGCCAACGAAGGCCAAGATGCCGACGCTATATCAAGCGATAACATGTCGTCTTCCTCCTCTTTAGTGCAGCCACACTGTGGCGGCTGATCCGTGTCAATATAAAGATATATTATCTTTGAACATCAAGTGACTCGCTTCTTTTTCACTGTTCGCACAATTGCCTTATCTCTGTTGACTCTGTTAATAAACCACCTAAACTAGCGGACATTTTTAGGTTCTTTCAGGCTCGTACGACATGCAATGTGTACTGCCGATTAGTTCCGGCAGCACTCAATATAAGAATGATGGCTGGTTTTCAATTTGGTCTATCAAAAAGATGGTGGATTTGGATCAAAAAGATGGGATGGATTTGGTCTATCAAAAGAAGGCGCAATGGTAAAGATACAGCGGAGCTGATAGGCACCTAGCGAGTCCTGGCTTTTGGGCTACGCTAAGCGAGGCGCTGGCTAAGCACTACCATGTCACCCCTAGCATTTTCCGGAATTTATCGCGCAGCGCGCCCTCTTCTTCTGGAGTACGAACTTTCTTTGGGCGTGCCATGGCTTCTACTGATCGAGCTCTGCCGACGCCGCGCACATGCTTAAATAGCTGTTGCCTCAAAGTCAGCGCATGCGCAGATCCAATCGTTATCACGGTGCATGCGCAGATATCGGCGCGGCGGCAGAATCCGGTTGCGCGCAGTGTCGCCGTGCTGCTGCCGACGCCACCCGCGTTTCCCCGGTGCAAACGCGGGAAACGCGATCGCTGTCGGTGCATGCGCAGTACACAGGCGGTAGGTTGCGCCAGGTGTTCTAGCAGCTGCGGTGTTGCTGGTTGTTATGGCTACGGCGCCGCTGGCTTTCTATGGAACATAATACTTTTTACGGCTAGCTTAAACCACTTCGTTGTTAAAAACGCTCGAACACAAACTCCGCCCCCCTGGGGCATTATCATATAGTGCGCGGCATTCTTTGGGATCATTGCTTATGTAGCTTATACTCTGCCCTTGAAATCAAGACTCATGTATTTTAAGAGATAAGCAACTCCAAGGAATACCAGACACACTATGATGAACTCCCCAATAAACTCGCTTTTACCACCAATATTGCGTTCGCAAGATGAAATAAATGTTCCTCTCCTTTCTTTCTGGCATAATTTGCCTGCCGACGCGCTCGCCTGCATTCCAAAGAGAGAAGCTGCTCTCTTTTGTTGCAGACGCAATTCTCCCATTGCTCGCGCTTTCCGCACATACCTTGCCGTCGCAAGCTCTCGCCGGCGCTCTAACTGTTCCTTGGTAGGCCTAATCAAAACATACCAAACGCCCCAAGACGTTCAGTTGCCCGCGAGAAAATCGTAATGGTGTTCTGTTCCGTTTGGCGATGCACGCGTCCGTGGGTTAATGGTCTGACTATCTGGCTTCTTTTGTACTACACGCCTTGTGCTAGAATGCTGTTGTCGGACAATTTTAATGGTGTTCATTATATAAGCTTACTTCGCTTAAAATGACGAGTTAACAAAGTCACGAATCGTTTTAAGCCAGACGGACGAAGTTTAGGCTAACGTCCATGCGCTGTAAACGGAAATAACTCTCAGGTGGGAGTATGATGCTTGTCCTCTAGCGACCCCCCGGTTGGGAGTTTATTATGCTCCGAATGATCGGAGTATAATTTTTACTCCGTGCGGGCGGAATTTTTGTGTGGTGCCTAGGGAGTTTTTTTTCTGACATTTTTATTTTTTACTTCGAGCTGGACGGAGTTTTTTCGAGGTGCACCGGGAGTATAAAAGAAGACACGTCATTTTGCGTGGAGAATTTTTACGTAGAGGCTTCGGATCAAATTCCGAAATATACGCGCAAGAATAAGCCAAATCCTGCGAAACAAGTGAACTAGACCAGACAGACCAAGCAATACATAAACACAAACATTTGAGAAACACCCGATAAAGAGCTGTGAAAGGACATCCAACGGACACTCGACACACAACAAGAAGCAACCCTGCCAGTATATATAGCCACGATAATGTGGGCCTCGAAACGGCCTAGCGAGCAGCTGTAGTGTTTTCAGAATTACGACTCACAGGCTCGCACATATGAGATCGGCCTCTCTGAAAGTAGCATGAAACCTAAATCCACACGGAGCTGTTAACTTAGAATATTGGAAAAACAACGTTCATGGCATAATTTTTCAAAATTAGAATGCCATTCCGTGAGCGCTGAAGCGACTTCGCACACTGCCGGCGTCCGCGGCCAAAAAGTAGTGCGTTAGTTACGGTACGCAAGAAAAATGTACGTGCGCGTGCTTCATGACAAAATTAGCTTCGTGCGAAAGAATTGTGGCGGGACAACAATTTATTACATGTGAGCATGACCCGTAGCAGCCCACGTAACGCTGAAATAGCGTAGTCATACATTTTTTTGACCGCACTACTTGCTCCGCGTCCAAGCAATGTCTCTCGGCTGTGAAACGGAGCCATATCGCTTATCTGGCAAACGAATCCTCACGCTCGGAGCCAGCAGGTATGCTCCTAAATCAGTATGTTGGATGGAGCATGATGTTAATGCAATATCCGAAGCAACGACGTGATCAAAACAGAACTGCGCGATAACAATTCAATTCACATCGCTCAGTAAGAAGCTTTATTCACAGTACGTACTTGCGTCCTACCGTATTTCTTGGGCGAGGATATCCGTACACAGATTCATAAAAGAGTTGCTTGCACCACGGTCTAACTTACTGGCAGCGCAGCGCCGTGACGAAGTCGGAATATGGCATTCATGTGCGGCTATCACGGACGTTGTCGCTCGAACAGTGGCTGCTGTTGCCATTGCTACGCGGCACCTTACACCGGACGTTGTCAGAATATACTCAAAATGACATAAAAGTGGTATTGAACACACTGAGGAACACAAGTCAAGGTCACGCAACACGGAAGCACAGCCAGAAACCCGAGCTGACATCGCGAGTCAGCCGGCAGCTTCGTGGTCACAACTAAACCTTTTTCCGCATTTGAAATCGTTGTTCTTGCATTCATCGTTGTCAGCTGAGTGATCACAGCTAACGCACATGAAGATGAGATACAGTGAGCTTCAATCACGCCTATAACACTTTCTGGAATGAAGTATAGGAAAGAAAATCGGCGAAACGCTGGCACGGAACGACACTTCACAGATGTAAACAAACCGTCAGCCATGAGCACCGCCGACTCCGCCGAACGCAGCCGGTCGCTGGCGCGGCGCACAGCCTTATGGGAAGCACCACGTGACCAACCTGTTCCGGCGGGGGAGTTTTTTAAAACACCCTGTGCGGAGTTCCCGGGGAGAACAAAATTTTTAAGGCGGAATAAAATCACGTCATGTCCGCCCTTATCCTCCCACAGGTTGTGAACGGAGTGAAACGAGCGAATGTCGTTGTATTCCTCCCATACATCGGAATAAATATTCAAGGATGGGAGTATATAGGGCACATCACCTTGTTAAAATTCCCATGGGGGGTATTTTCGTTTACAGTGTGTGCTAACCATTATTCATAGCTTAACCACCCCGCTTGCAGCATAGAGGTTCCTGCAATTACTAATGCGAACTCTGGAACTGCCCTCGTTCAACCACCGTGTTAATGATGCATTCGTGTGGCTTCGTCTATTACGCTTCATCTGAAGCTAGATTGGACTTAATTTCGAAGCAATTTATACTTCTTTTATTCCAGAAGTAATAAGACCTTGCAAACACGCATACACGCTGGTAATTGCGGGGCTGCCGCTGCTCTTTGCGTACGCAGTGTAACGGTTTCAATATGGGGCTTCTGTGCTAAAGGTCCTGAGTTGGAATATTGCTGTCCGATAATTTTAATAAAGTTTCTTTATTTATAACGCAGCGCGCTTTTAAAATTGATGACTTTGCAAAGTCATATGAAGCCATTTGAAGCCAGAAGGACGAAGTTTTGGAAAATCCGTCTACTACTCATTATTCCCCTGCTGGATGAACTGCCCTGCTTGCAGCTACCGTAGACATTAGCGCAAGAGGTCCCTCTAGTAATTATTGAATGTCAGTACCTGGTGGTATCTCACAAATATCGCGGCGGCGCAGTTCGTGCACCCTAAAGGTTGGTGGCGGTAATCGCGTACACAAGTTTGCGTATTCACAGAAATTCACTTATTCAAGCCTAGATGGCGCTATGGGTTTTTACGGCACAAACCGGAAGGGCCAGGGGAACAGAGCAAAAAAAAATAATAATCCCCTGCACCTAGCCAAAGAATGCTACTCATTAAATGGTGGATAGATTGATGCTCATGGTTAAGCATTTCAGAGCAACCTGGCGTATCAGAGACGTGTGTTGTGCCCCAGGATATTTTCACCGCCTCGTGGTTCGAAGTACTGGCCCTCATAACACCTGTTACCCAACTGGCGTCACCAGTTTTTGAGAAAGCGCTGAATACATCAAGAACTATCATTTATCATAAACACTTATTAGTGATTCAGGATAAAACACATCACATTTTAGGAATAAGTGTGACTCGTTCTTGAAAATCAGTTATCTAATAAACATGTATTTTAGCAGACAGACATTCTCATCTGAAAGCGCTTTTGAAGTGAATGTATACTTCGCAAAAAATCATTTGTATTTGTATGACAATCCAAGCTCCTCGTACGTCAAAGGCAGCAATGCTGCATAAGGAAGTTCTCACAAACCTAGGCAATTCTGAGGCGTCTGCTCCACCACTGTCCGAAATGTACTAAGACCTTTGTTCGCACTCCATTGCTACTCGGTGCGTGTCCTCCGCTATGCCCTTGCCTTATCATATGCTTCACTATACTTGAGCTTTGTAAGGCTACGCGCTTTTATTGTTAAATTTCAATGAATGAATAAAGCCTTTATTTTAAGGAAAGGGACGACCCGCGGCCGCTTTTGGGGAATATGCGGGAAAGTAATACTTTAAATAAATATGTATATGCGCATCGCATGCGCTGTGGAAGTCAGTTTGAGCGAACCTTTTATGAACCAGGAAAGCAAAATGGCGCATGGCGAGAAAGTACGGGGGCTGCAGATTTGAGTCACGAACGCGTATCTCAGCCACCATGTTGTACCTTGCACAGCGAGATGAAGTTTTATTCAGCATTTCAGCGAGGTGAACACTCCACGGTGCCTTAGAGCGAGGGTCGACATGGAGGAAATTACTGCGACGAACGCGTTCCGTAAATGCTACTAAATGTGCACGCCAACTTTTTTGTATGCTAATTGATGATAAGCGATGCGATTAACGAACCAAGCGTTTCAATGAACTGGCTCGCACGAGGAAAATTCATGACGGTGTTTTAGTGCACCTTTTTAGGCATGCCTCTCTGGCCCATAAGGTTAAAGAATCGAGCTCCTATGCTGGGGGGACCGGGTGCGAAACCGACGATCAGACGTGACTATATAAATTGTCACGAAGATGATTAATATGAGCTCGACCAAAGAGGACGGCCCTCTTTTATGATGGCCGTCACGCGTAAGAACGCGCGCACAAATGCGTCCTTCGTCGTCTTCTCTCTGGCGATCGGTGCCTGTAGCGGGCAGCTGATTTCGCGTCATTATACTCCCCAAGTGTAAGCGATCGTCCCGGTCGCTTTTCAATATAGCGGCACAAAATGGTGCCGCTATTTTTATGAGTTTTGACGTCAATGTGCACCTGCGAAGTCGATAGTTGTTAGATTACGCTTTTAAAGGGGAGGTAAAGGCTAAGAAAGATTTGGTTTAAAAGAATTGTTCAGAAACCGCCATCACCATTTTTCAGTGTAAGAGAATAGCCGAGTATTTCTAAAACGTTATTGGGTTATTTAAACAAATGTGGTTGATGTAATATATTTGTTGCAGTGGGGATATTTAAGCACTGTTCGTTCTGTCATAGCGCAAGTTCTCAGCAAGAAGAAAGTAATTTTCCCTGTGTAGTCCTTGGTGCGATTGTTTTTTGGCTTCTTATGACGTAATTTCTTCGGTAACAGATTCTTTAACCTGCGCATCTGTGATGGTAGTACAGATGGCTATACGTACAAGCCAATTTCTCCGATGTGAGTTGTCCCCAGCGGAGCGCACACTGACGCGGATATTGACGGTGATCTTCCTATCTCGCATTTACCACGGAGGGCGGGGCAGAAGTGAAGTACTGTCCATCCCATGCCCTCCATCGTAGCATCTGACCCTTCCGTCGTCCCAAAGGTCTTACGCGAGAGCACATGAGTATCAAATAGCTATATTGGCGTTACGCGGTTATGCGTATATGCACTCGTCCTTTGTACCAGCGCACTTCTATTTGTGGTGAACCATGAAAACCGCACTGACAATGGTGAGAAATAACCAAAGAGAGCTTTCTGGTTTACAAAATTGATACCGCATGAATGCATTCATAATAAATTATGCTAGTTAATAGGCGCCAACGCGGTAGCCGCCAAATGTTGTCGATTTAGGCGCCTCCTATAGCATAAGCGATTTAACATCTGCACATTACGCACATCTTCTCAAGGTGCGTGCGGTGTGCTCCACACGTAATGCGGAGGTATAGGTTTTGTCCCCATCAGGCGGCAAGCTGTCTTTTCGTCGACTGGAAACATAAGCGCGAATAAGTGGGCAAGGACACATGGTTTCGTGATGTCACGTGACAGTCAGTGGTAGTGGGCGCAGCCCGAAAGTTTTTGAGCAATAGCACAGGGCTGGTGGTGAAAAAAGCGTACAATCACAAATAAGTCTTTTTTTTAACGCAAAAGTATGAAGGGCCCCGTGTCGCAGAAAATCCGGCATTGGCGTCGGCGTCCGCGGCCGAGAAATGTATCCCCAACCACCCCGGCCACGCAGGGCCCCAAGGAGTTGGCGCAGAGGCGTTAGTGAACTAATTGAATTTCTAAAGGTAAAATACGTAAGAAAAATAGTAAAGTACGACCCAACCACAACCTACAGACATGATGGCGTCGGATTGTAATTTGAATCTAGGATGAAACATAATTCTGTTACGCGGAAACTCAAACAGAAACACCTTTTGCAGCATTTCTACGATTTATATAGCGGCGCGCCCCAGTCGGTTCCTAGCAGAAAAACCATCCAGATAGCGCTCGCTTCCTCGGCAGCGGCGCGCGGAGGCAAAGGTAAAGAAAAAAGAAAGCTACAGTAGCCTGGGGAGTGTGACAAGCAGTCAGGGCTGTTTCAGTGTGATCGCGTTCCACTCTTAAGGCGAAGCTTAAGCTTCCTCCAAATTTTTCTTCAGTCTATTCATACATAATGAGTGTGTACACGTCATATCATATGAGGAGTTTTCGCGGTTTTCCTGACATCACGCAACAGAGTAGTGGGGGTGGCCCGAAAAGAAATTACCGATAGTGGAGGGGTGATTGCTAAAATATAATAGATAAAATGTCAGCACTTCCACTGGGGTGGAGATGGAAGGCCAGCGAAGGTCTACTATGGTGGAAATTAGGTATTTCCAATTATCGCTATTAGGATGTGATGGTGTAATTGGTTAATTGAACTATTAAGAATGAGAAATATATATAATTCGGTGGCTTTCATTTATTTAGTCACCACAGGAACCATGGGCTTATGGTCGCTACGGTACAACTTATAGGGTGTACGGCAAAGGTTGGCACTATTCTTCATAAACACGTCACCAACGCCGCGCGCGTTCGGTGCGAACACGGGCAAAACGCCGCCGTCGTCGACCGCAGTTGTGCGCGTTGATTGTGTGACCGCACACAAGCGGTGTCAAAACGCTGGCTACGTGAAAGAACGGATAAACGCCATTGTCGCCACTGTTAGGGCAGAGGCGGGCGAGAGCCCAGAGAGAGTCGGCGGCACATGCGGCAGAGGCCGGCAGGGCTGTGCGCGTGCGCCGCAGTGGGAGAGCAGGCTTCCATGCCCTCCTCGCCCACCGCTCCCCTTCCACTGAGAAGTCGCGTTTGCTCTCCGCCGTGCGTTCGCTCGCCGTGAAAGCGCGTCCCTCGCCCTCACGCGCTTTCAATCGCACATATAGCATGCGGCCAATGAGAGTTTTTTTTCTATTGCCGGACGCGATCATCGAAGAGTGAGCCCTAACAGCTCCGCTGTAACAGTTTCAAATAGCTTTATCTTCATCATCACCATCAGCCTATTTCCACTGCAAGATGAAGGCCTCTCCCTGCGATCTCCAATTACCCCTGTGTTGCGCTAGCTGATTCCAATTTACACCTACAAATTTCCTAATTCCAACACCCTACCTAGTTTTCTGCCGTCCTCGACTGCGTTTCCCTTCTCTTGGCACCGAATCTAACTCTAATGGTCCACTGGTTATCCATCCTATGGATTACATGGCCTACCCAGACCTAATTGTTTCTCTTCATGTCCATTACTATATCGGCTATCCACATCTACTCGCTGATCCACAGCACGTTCTTCCTGTCTCTTAACGTTAGACCTAACATTTTTTGTTCCATCGGTCTTTGTGCGGTCCTCAACTTGTTCTCGAGGTTCCTTGTTAACATCCAAGATTCTGCCCCATATGTTAGCACCGGTGGAATGCAATGACTGTACACTTTTCAACGACACTGGCAAGCTCCCAGTCAGGATTTGACAAAGCCTGCTGTATGCACTGCAACCCAAATTTATTCTTCTGTAAATTTCCTTCTCATGATCAGGGTCCCCTGTGAGCAATTTACCTAGATAAACGTACTCCTTTACGGGCTCTAGATGCTGACTGGCGATCCTGAATTCTTCTTCCCTTGCCAAGCTTTTGAACATTAGCTTTGTCTGCATATTCATTTTCAGCCCCACTCTTACACTTTCTCGGTGAAGGTCATCAACACTTAATTGTAATTTGTCCCCATTGTTGGTCATTAGGACAATGTCATCTGCAAACCTAAGGTTGCTGAGGTATTCGCCCCCCCCCCCCCCCACAGGGGCGTCTGCGCAGCCAGGCGTTTGGTGTGTTGCGACACCATGTATCCGAGCGCATGGGGGGTTGGACCCTCCCGCATCTAATGGTGCGCGGCTTAGCCGTGTCTGGGGAATAGGGGATCCAGGGGGTCGAGCCGATGCCGGTAGTTTGGACCTTAATGGCCCCTCGGCGAGGGGAACACACTTCTTTGGAATCTGCTTCATGTAGGTGGCACCACCGGACTGACCCATCCAGGGGAAATCGGTAGTTGCCTCTTTCTGTCCTTCTCCTCCCTCCAACCTTCGACTTCCCATCTCTTTTTAAATCTTTCCTGTCTTCAGTTCTTCTTACTTCCAATTTCCGAGGCAGCAAGGATTAACCTAGTGTACGGTATCCAACTTGGGTATGCTACTCGTATATTGGGTTATAGTGACACGTACAGCTGGCGTCTGCAATTCCTCCTGGTCTCATAGAGACCCCTTGTTGTGCTCCGTGGTAGGCGGCTGGTGTCGCTACCGAAATCAAATAATCTTTTATGGCTGCGACATCGTGTCCACGCCTCCCCGATCGTCCTCTTTCTAAAAGAGGGTGCCCCGATGAAGCATTTCAATTTTCCGCAAAGAACAATGACAATTTTCCACAGTCCCATATTATCCACACTAAATGCCCAGAAATGACAGCAAGCTTAGTCTCACCTGTCCTTGTGTCGAAATGTCTTGGGGACACAATCGGACCAGGTTACAACGCCACGAAAATGGCCAGTGAAGACCTTCTCCTAGAAGTTCAGTACAAGACCCAGTATGACAAACTGAACAGCCTCCTCTCCTTCGGCAATACTCCTATAACCGTATCGGCACACCGCTGCTTGAGCACAGTTCGTGGTGTGTTATCTGACAGTGGCCTCTTGAAAGTCACCGAAAATGAACTCCTTGGCGGATGGAAAAATCAAAATGTTGTGCAAGTGCAGCGAATAAAGATAATGCATAATGACCAGGGAATACCGACAAAGCACTTAGTCCTCACCTTTGGCTCCAGTGAACTCCCAAAATATATCCAAGCAGGCTAAATAATGATACATGTCAGACCATATATTCCTAATCCTCGCAGCTGCTTCAAGTGCCATAAGTTTGGTCATAACTCCCAGAGCTGCAGTGACCGAATGTCCTGCGCAAAATGTGGTGCTAATGAAGACGCAGCTGAAAATTGCATATCTGACCCGCATTGTTCAAACTGTGACGGAGATCATCCTGCATACTCGCGCTCTTGACCTGCGTGGAAGAGACAGAAGGAGATCATCACTCTAATAGTGAAATACCACATTTCATTTAATGAAGCAAGGAAGCGATTTTCTTTTGTGAAACCATCTTATACCGATACAGCGCGCGTGGGGGCTGCGCCACACCGGCCTCCAGCAGCTGTCCGTACCACACACAGTGTGCCGGTAGCAGGTAATTCTGCCCCCTCGGCGGTGGCAGCTGGCGCTGCCCGACATTCGTCTAAGAAAAACCAACAGGTCTAGAGCCTGTAGCCTTCAAGGCCTCTGCACATGCAGTGCGGCCTGACAAACCATCGTATGTGCCCCAGGAAAGGGCGAACAGTGCCTCGCAAGAGCCGACGGATCCTTCCTCTTGCCTCTCTGTGCCCCTGGCACAGAGGGAGCTGCGTGGCTCAATTCAGCACGCCAAAAGAGACAAATATCTCGAATCACTATTCCACATAAAAACACCAACTGCATAAGTTGAATATCTTGTTTGTACACAGAGTATTCATTTCGCTTTGAATTATTATGGCTGTGCAAATTTTGCAGTAGAACATCAGTTATTATGAATAAACTAGATGACGTCCAAGACCTCATCTCTCACTCCCAGCCAAAGATGCTCTGTGTACAAAAAATGCCAACTGAGTTCATCACATAATAGTTTTCTTAAGCCATTCGTAATTGTTAGAAAAGATCGTGATGGTTCTCTTACATCATTAGGAGACGTTGCGATAATTGCTGATAAGTCAATCGCCTATCAAGAAGTGACATTACAGACTCCTCTTGAGGCTGTGGCAATCCATGCCATATTGCATAATAGGCTCGTAACAGTCTGCTCGTTATATATTCATATTGGCTGTTTTTCGGCACTTTTCCTTGAGGTATTTAATGTGGGGGATCAAAGTTAACTCTGAGTCAAAGTATACTCCCAGAAATTTGTGCCCGCTAAGTACAGGCAGATGCATTCCATGCAGTTCAATGGCAGAATCTGCAGCTAAACAGATCTTTGGAGGGAAAAGCACGTAAGTGCTTTTTTGAGTGTTAAACCTGAAGCCATTCTAATCTGCCCATTTTTGACATTTTGTTACCAGCAAGCTGGACGTGTCTTTCACATATGGCCAGATTGCAAGACTTGAAACCAATCTGGTCATCATAGACGTGAACAGGGTAAGAAATAATTGGTCGTATAGTAGGACGAAGCGAATTCATTTTAACGATAACGAATGTGCAACTTGAAAAGAATGTGTGCTTTTCTCTCGAAGAAGGGTTTATTTAGCTGCGATCCTGCTCTTGAGCTGCATGGAGTGTATCTCGCTGTACTTCATCATCATCATCATCAGCACACAGCAGCAGCCTATATTAATGTCCATTGCAGGACGAAGACCTCTCCCGTGTGATCTCCAATTATCCCTTTCTTGCGCTAGCTGTTTCCAACTGTCCCTGCAAATATCCTAAACTCCCATCACGCCACCTAGTTTTCTGCCATCCCTCGTCTGGCGCTTATCCTTCTCTTGGTATCCATTCTGTAACTCTGAATGGTCCCCGATTTTCCATCCTACGA
>NC_051157.2:169471208-169521625 GCF_013339745.2 Dermacentor silvarum
TTTGGGTATTTTGTTACTTCATCTAGCCCTAGGAGTGTTAGCCAGCGCCACGCAGAACCATGGTGGGCGGATGTGACACATCCTTGTTTAGCCCGATGGCGTCACGTAACACGTGATCTTGGAAGAGCAAGCACGTGGTTAATAAACCCTCGCATGCTACCTAATGGCATCATGATGGGTCCCACCGGCGACAAGTTATCTTTTCGTCCACTTTGATTTTTCCTTCATTATCTTCTACATTCTCATTTCATCTCACTTAATTTCCCCGATGCTTTCCTTGGCTTCATTGTCTATTGGCTTTATGTGGCTATGATTAACAAAATCGAGCCCCTCGATTTTCCTTCTTGCTTCGTTCACTCATTGCAAGGGTCTCGAATCTGGCAGCCTTGATGCCATTAGGTAGCATACGAGGGTTTATTAGCCACGTGCTTGCTCTTCCAAGATAACGTGTTACGTGAGGCCATCGGGCTAAAAAAGGATTGTCCACATCCGCCCACCATGGTTTTGCGTGGCGCTGGTTCAAACTCCTAGGGCTAGATAAAGTAAACATAAATACCCAAGTTAGTGGACAAATTGATGGCCGTCACTGTAGCACAATGGGTGGTGCAACGCACGCGCAATGCGAAAGTCGTGGGTTCGGCTTGCGCCGGCGACTAGTTACCTTTTCGTCCACTTACATTGTACCTTTTCTTCATTATTTTCTACCTTCCAATTTCAACTACACTTAATTTCCTTGATGATTTCTTTGGCGTCATTGTCTGTTGGCTTTATGTGGTTAATGTTATTCCTTATATCACCAAAATTGTTTGTACAGAATGAGGGGCAATAGCGGACACAACGCTTTTGCATGTGCGTGCTTCCCAACTTTGCCAATTTGTCCCGGAAACTCCCGCATAGCGACTAATCCCCCCTCCATTGTACGGACAAGGCCTAGCACAGGGCCCAAAAAACTGCTCAAACCTCGCCGAGGAAAAAATCGTTAAGGAAGTTCGATTGAATCCTTCATTTCTATTTCAGCATTCCGGTACATTTGTGGCACAAAATGCCGGGGGCACTCACTAAACTCCACATAAGGCTTCACTGGGTCTGTTCCCAAGTAATTGCATTTTCACAGATGCAAAACAAAATGTTCGTACATACGACAAACATACAATGACTTAACTGTACATGTAAAATACAATGCTAACAGTTTAGAAACTAACGCTAAGAACAAATACTTTTCTGCACTACATCAAAAATTGCAGAGAAGAAAAAGCAATAACAGCACTACAGAAAACAATGCTACTGGATAGGAAAGTTGGCAATGTAAATCAGATCTTTTTTCGACCATAGTTAGTACGATTCCTTGGCGAAAACCAAAAACTGCGTGCCCGTATGCCAGACATACACTCTCTCCGTCAAATTAACAAGTATCTTCAAGTAGAAATTGTTTGTTTTAATGTCTTATTTGTAATGTGTCAATAGTTGAGATTCGTACAAGTCGGCAACAAGTATTGCGTTTACGTTTTTTACAGATAGGCCTGGAATTCTGTGTGCGATGTACTGAGCTTTGACAATGAAACGGACTGCACTTTTTAGTAATCTAGAAAATGTAGGATCACATTGTAGGCACATATTGTAGTTCCATAAAAAAGGTAGCAATAGCAGAGTTTCGAGAGGAAACGCAATCAACAGTTTTACATTCTTAGGCAAAAGATAACCTCTGCGCGGTAGCATACCAACCGTGCGAGACAGGCTGCAAGAAAGAAGCTCAGAATGCCAGTATCGGAGCATGTTTTCATTTAGAAGTATACTAAGACATTTCACAGCATCAACCACCTCTATATTTGAAATACCAAGTAAAATCGTCTAATCAACGCTGGCTTTCTTCTTTTCAGCTCTAAATAAAGCCATCACAAGCTCTAATTAAGCCATCACGGCTGCATCGTGATTGACATTATGCGCTGTGTAAGTAGTGGAAGTCGGATATAAATCCAAGGCATTTGTGCGGAGGCAATGTAGAGCTGAGTCTGCTTTAGATTGAGACGTGCATTAGGGTGTGCGCGTGATGCAAAGGTGTAATATGCGTTGCATAATGGCCGGTTCCTTTGAGTCAGCTTCGCTCTTAGATATTCCGGCTATGTGGTGCATGGAGCATAATAAATGTGAAAAATGGGATACTGTCACGAGACGTTGTATGTATTCCCTAATTATGCATGCACAATCGCGTCGTCTCCGGTCACAGTAAAGGTGCCGATATATCTAATTACTGTACTGGAAGTCACTCAGGACGCTTTGTGACGTTGCTGTGGCCCATAGAAAAAGAATTATGTTTTTATTTTCTTTTGTCTTCGCCTCCACACAGAAGCCAGAAGCAAGTTGTCTATTCGGACACATATCCAGTTGCCCAATATTGCCTGGCCGGTAAGGCATCAGCCAGCACATACCTAGAGCCCAAAGCTAGTAGGCCACTTGGGTCACTGGGTGAAATAGGTTAGACACAAATGGGCAAAGCTGAGAGTACGTTATGTTCCTAAATAATGCTAATCCCATTATAAACCAAGACCCCAAAAACATTGCTCCGTGTCCCTGCCTGTCCCAACGTGGGAGCTGCCCGCAGGGGGGTCGGGGTAAAACTCGGCTCTCCTCCCTCGGTCTTTAATAAAGTTATTTATCTATCTATTGATACTATTAGCGCGATCCCCAGTATTTACAATGCATTAAGGCTCAATAAACACATGTCGCAGTTGCATCCGAAAGGCGAAGCATCAATTCTGATAGCAACTTACTGGAGAGCTATACGAAGTAAGGATAGTAGTTTTATCAGCTGTATAAACTTGGACATGCAGCAACACACCAGCAACGCGCAGAACAGTTGTCGACGCCGTCGCCGTCTTGCTCGCCTTCGCACCGAACGCACGCGGCGTTGGTGACTGTTGCCAGGGCCTCGGGGGGGGGGGGGGGGGGCAGCTCGGAGGTCTTCGACGAGATTAGAACGGGAAACTGGTCCAGCAGCGTCGGGAGTCGTTACCACCTTCTTGCCTCGCAACGTTTGTATATAAATACGCATTTGGTGCCGCAGCTAAATGTGCCCCCACTGCCTTTCGCGCGACGACAGATGTCGCGTTTGCTCTCTCTCTCTCTCTCTCTCTCTCTATATATATATATATATATATATATATATATATATATATATGGTTATTGTAAAGGAGGAAAGAGACGCTTAATTCTGCAGCCCTTCCGGGAGCACGGCACAGAACGGAATACGGAACCTCACGGCGACCGCGACGCCGACGGCAGAAATCCTCTTTGAGTGTCCATATTATTGCTCTCGCAATAAAATGAAATAAAGAAATGATACCAAACTGAATTTGCGGATTTTAACCAAGGTGTGGAATGGTAAAATATGCAAAGAAGCAACAAATCAAAGTACCTTTAGCTTTTGATAGCTTACGCGTTCGTATGTTTCTACTACCGGATAAAGTTTTGCGCTGTGCACAGAAGTGTTGGTCAAGTTTTAAACCGCAGCTTCGTAGCTTTAGTACCTTCCCGCTAAAATGGGCAAAAGTAAAAGCAGAATTCTATATATTGCTTAATTTCGGCCGCATTATTAGGAAAACTAATAAAGGTACATGAATGAAATTTTGCGTCCTAGATGTAAATTCTTTGAACTATTAGTTATCCCAAATTTAGCTACCGTGAGCGTGTAGTTGCCGGGCTGTTTACAAC
This sequence comes from Dermacentor silvarum, assembly GCF_013339745.2. NCBI lineage: Eukaryota > Metazoa > Arthropoda > Arachnida > Ixodida > Ixodidae > Dermacentor > Dermacentor silvarum. Next base: position 169,474,917 of record NC_051157.2, read on the forward strand.
AGAAGTTTGCAATATTTGGCAATCTTCAAAAGAAAATTATCCGAAAAGTAAAAACTCAAAATTATTTTGCTACGTCTAGGAATTAGATAAATATGTCCTAAAGCTACAGAGCAAGCCGCAATGCAGTAAGTGCGGTAGTTTCTTCTTAATATACTCACAATTGAGACAGTTCGCAAAAATCATGTATCTCAAGCTTGTTCTTGAACAATTATTTCTTAATAACAAGAATCAATTTCTTTATATTATATATAGTTGGAATCTAGAAGTGTTATGCTTTTTTATGGTATATACCATTACTTTATATCTTAACTAGAATAGCCTCCACGGTTGCTCCAAATGTACTGAAAACGGGGGGCGCGTGCCGCCGGAGTGGGACCGCCGCCTTAAGGGGATATGTGGGGTTTTGAATTATTTTCTTTAATATTTGAGCTAGAGTGCTGAAAATTTCTAGGTTTATGTAGTTTTATGTACAGGTCCTAAATAGAAGGGTTATTTTAATGTATTTCATACCATTCTTTCTTAACAGACACATTTTGGTAAAAATGTTTTGTCATCTTTCTGAAAAAATGTACTGCATATTTTTTGGTGTACTCTTTACCATTACAACCTACACTAATCAAAGAGTGCCGTAAGCCGAGTTTTGTCATTCTAGCTTCTCCAGAACAAAAGTTGTAAGCATTTGAACTACATGTTTGCAGTACAGGCATAATTACTTAGATCAAAATTGTCATTTGTTTTAATTTATAGCTTTACCTTGCATTATTTGGTAGTCTTACGGCACTTACTGAGCCCTAAGGTTTCAAATGAAAGAAGAATGATTAAAATTGGACTTGCAGAAGCTGAGAAAACCTGATCAGAAGATTGCGCATGGGCTGAAAAATTGAAACTGAGAAAATCGCAAAAAACGCAAGGCATTGTTTTCAAGAGTTGTGCAACCAATAAAATAGCTTTATTTAATAGCTAACACATTAATATGCCCCAGGTGAATAATCGGTGCATGGTTTTTCATGGTGTCGCCGCTTTGCTGCCTGAGGAAGGCGGCTGAAGCTCCCCGCTTTCGCTCTGCACTGTTGAGGCGGTGACCGTCTTTCTCTTCTGCTCTTTGGATGCCCTTGCTGCTTTGTTGTATTTGCATTTCTCGTAGAATACGAGACGAGGTTTCTTTCATCCCTGCATTATACCTCATTACTGCTTCTGCAACCGCAGTTTCCACTGCAAATAGGGAGGCATGTTTGGTTTTTGGCATGAGGGACCAGATCACAGAATGCAGTGATTCGTTTGCATTTTGTGTCTTGCCTCTGTGGCAGCGCTGCAAGAGTTTTTTGTCAGCAAGTCGTTCGTAGACAGGCAGGAGTGCCTTACGAACATGCTCTGGCAAGCTGCGGTGCTTTGGAAGTGTTTCTCCTCTGGCAGTAGCAGCATTCCGTTTGCACCATGAGTTGGCCCCACTTGGGCACAGGCTGTGATTTGGGTGTTCATCAGTCGAACATATGTGATGATAGGTTGCCATTACCGCTTTGTGCATACCATCTATGTTGCCCACGTTTGACTTCAGTGCCCAGCCGTAATAATTGGTGAGTTTTGTAATCAGGTCACCTGTCAGTCGACCTTTGCCACTGAGACTCTCACCATGCTCTGTTTTGTGCTTCTGGATGAGGTTGCGAAGAGCAGTGCCCATCCGCTTCTGCACATGGTTAATGCAGTCTTCCTTCTCTACATTTATGTAGCCATAAACTTTGGCCTCTTCGAGTGCGCGAAAAGACCTGCTGTCTCCATCGCAAAGCATTGTGGTGTAGCGCAAACCATGGCGCGATAGGGAGCGCTCAAAGAGGGCAACAGCAGCCTCTGGATCCATCTGGCCGGATTTACTATCAGTATTTTTTTGGCACACATGATTTTCTTTCCAGGCACTGTACCCAGGATCTTCCTTTGACGGTGCATGTCTGCAGCCAAGACAGAAGTTTGATAGTACTTTAAAATCTAGCACATATCCCGAAAACAACTCGATCACTGCGCCTACGCCAATATGAGACAGGTGCCCCCTAGTCATCCAAGTGCCATCAAAACAAACTGCAATGTTTCCAATATTTCCGAAATTCAGCACTTTGTAAAGTTCCTTTACTGCTGAAGCAGAGTTGGAAAGCACCTTTGCACAAGCATCCATTGCAGCTGGGTTCAGTCTTCCCTTCAAGTGTCCTTGGTATGTCTTGTGGTGCAGGCCTCTGTGGGATATCCCCATAGCTGAAAATAAGTCGTTCAGCGCTGTTTGCCCGTTCCCGGTACTTTGAACGGCACGGGCCGCGAGAATGTTTATCTCAAACGGGTTAGATTTTGCCGTTCCGGACACGCGCCTCGAGCTCCATTTCGTTTCCAAACAGCCGCAAAAGTCGCATTCCAGGCTCAGTTGCACCGCAATTCCGTAATCACTTGCACCTCTGGAGATCGAAACACTATTTACCTCCGCACTTCTGGCACACAGTTTTGCGAAGCAGTTCGTTGACAATATCGATGTCGACGACCGTGTACGTCGCGGCCGATGTCGACGGGCCCGTGTCGTAGCGCGTCGTTGCGAGCGTCCGCAGCTTCCGCTCGGTGGCCGAGAGAGACGATAAATCCGCAGTTTTTTCATCCGCCTTTCGTTGGAGCCGATCGCGATCATCCTTGCTGAGGAACGTTGTGTCGATTCTCCGTCGGTGTTCCTGGCCGCCACTTCCAAGGGAACCGTCAGCGGGCACCGCGGACTCGCCCGATGCCGTCGTCTCGTGCGCCGATTCGTCTTCAGATAGCGCGCCGTTGCACGGTGTATCGTTGCTGAGGAACGTTGCGTCAATTCTCCGTCGCTGTTCCTGGCCGCCACTTCCAAGGGAGCCGACAGCGGGTATCGCGGACTCGCCCGACGTCGTTGAGCTGGCCGTCGGCGCCTCCGCTGATTCGCCTTCCGATAGCGCGCCGGTGCCCGATGTTATCGTCGGAGAAGCGAAGGAGTCCGCTAGCCTTTTAACGCATTTCCTGCGCTTTTTCCCGAACTTGTGGACGGTGCGGTACTTCCGATACGGCGGCATGTCGTACGTCCGCGCGCGTCTTTATCCGCTCTCAAAATGGCGGCCCGCGCGCACGATATGCGGGCGGGCGGACGGCTGAACTTCGCGCGCGCCGCGCGGGCCAATGAGAAGCCTCCATTTTGCCACATGATCGCAAGCAGCCAATGACGGGTTCGCATTCGTTTTTTACTTTCTTGCGCTTTTGTCTGCATTGACGCGACGCGTAAGGCTTCTCTACGGCGGGAAAAAAAGCTGAAGGGTCGCTCTTTCAAATGAGGCCAAGATGGCCGCGTAATGGCGGACGGCTACGAAATGCGGCGCCGCCGAATATGGGCGTTTTTTGCGATGTTTTCGCGAGAAACCACGTCGAGTTCGCTCGTTTATTTGCCAATTTCTTTAAATCTACGCGTCTGAAAGGTTCAAAACTTCGGCTATCGGTGGAAGGGACCCCGATAATTACGAATATGACAAAATTGAAAAAAACGATTTTTTCGCGATTTCTCGATCCTAAAGACCCACGTCGCCCCTTAAGCGTTTTTATTTTTGTGTCCTCTTCCTCTATTTTGGGTCGAAGTTTTTCAGGCACAGATACTTGTGCAGTTTACCCGCTGTTACGATTCATTTTGAACTGGTTACCTGAGAACGTGAGACACTGCGTTCAAGATAGACCACAAGTTAGCACGGTAGCCAGTGCCGCTGAACTAGCCGAGAAATTTGTGACGCGTCGGGCTCCCGAAGCCAGCGACGGTCGAAAAGGCGATCCCAATTTCAGGTTCGGCAGGCCGAAGCTAAGACCCAAAAAGATAAAGAACGGACTTATGATTGAGGGTGAATGTAATACTTCCGGGTCGGAAGGGACCCCTGCAGTTAAAACAGAGCTGAAAAAAAAATGGGAAAGAGGAAATCCTTTCTTTGCTACAACTGTCATAAAACAGGGCACATTGCTGAGCAATGTGAAGAGGTACAGGCAGTGTTTTTATCGGTTAGTTGCAATCATGAGAACATGAAGCTGTTCGAACCGTATATGCGCGACCATGAGGTAGACGGGAAACAATGTCGCGTACTGCGTGACTCCGCGGCTACCATGGACGTGATTCACAGCTCTTATGTGGAACCGGAGATGTTCACGGGAAAATGTGTCTGGATAAAGCCAGCTGTAGCAACTCACAGTGCATGTCTCTCGGTTGCAATGGTACCTATTAAAGGTCCATTTGGCGCAGTGGAGACGGAAGCTGCCGTATCGCCTGCGCTTCCTCCGCAGCACCCTTACAAACTCTCAAATAGGTCGGATCAGATTCTGCGCGACAAAGGGCTAATATTCTATGAGGCGAGCGTGATGGCACAAACGAGACCGAAAGCTTGTGGGTTAGCTGCAACCGCAGTGGCGAAAATGACACTGACGTTAATAACTGTTCGGAACGTCAGGAAGCGGAGGCCGAGAATGCCTCCGTGGTGGAACCAGATGAGTTTGGATCCGCGCAATCAGAAGTACCCGTGTGGCAGCATCGAGTTATTGGAAGAGCAGTTGCCAAATTTGTTTGTAGCGCCCACGTCGCAAGGCCTAGAGCAGCTGGTAGAGATTGAGACTACAGCCGTGATTAAGGAACTAGTCTCTAAAGCGCAGCTGGGGCGGCCTGAAGAAATGACGGAGTTGCAGGAAGTCCTGCAAGAATTTCTGGAGCTATTAGATGCGAAGCAGCTTATGGTCGGGGCTATGTCACTCCCTCCCTCCCTCCGCCGTGCGGCGTCCACACCCCTACTGCGCATGCGCATCCTACTCCCCCTCCTCTCCTCTCCGGATTGCGCAACGAATGGCAACCCCTGCGGCTCCGCGCGCGATAATGCGAAGCAGCTTAGGTTAGAGACGCGACGGTAGGCGCCCCAGAGGCACCGGCAACAGTCACCAACGCCGCGCGCGTTCGGTGCGAACGCGGGCAAAACGCCTACGGCGTCGACAGCAACTCTGCGCGTTGCTGGTGCTGCTGCATGCACAAGTTTATACAGCTGATAAAACTACCTTGAGTCGACCCCATGGCTGCTTCGCATACTACTCAGGCTTCCCTTACGGGAAGATGGTGTAATTTTTTGTAGATAGGGCAGAAGTACCGTTGGTTCTTACGCACGACATCGAGCTCACTTCTTCGGAGCCGGTATTTTCAAAGGCTTATCGAGTGTCACCGCGCCAACGTGATATTATGGATGCGGAAGTAAAAACAAAACGTTGACTCTAGGTATGATCGAGCCTTGCGAAAGCGATTACACCTTGCCTTTGATCTTAGCTGAGGTGCCGAGCGAGGATCCACGTCCTTGTGTAGATTACCGCAAGCTAAACGCGATCACTAAAGATAAAATTTATCCTATACCAAATACCGAAGAGCGCATCGAGAAAGTTAGAAGTGCCCGATTTGATTCAACCCTGGATCTAGATCGAGGCTACTGGCAGGCTCCGCTTACATAGCAGGCTAGCAGATATGCTGCCTTCATATCCCCGTTGGGAACGTTCCGCCCTAAGGTCCTAAGCTTTGGTTTGAAAAGTGCCCCGTACTTTTTTCAAGCGTTATGGACAAAGTGTTGAGAGGACAGGATGAGTTCGCCTTGCTTAGATGATGCCGCGACATATTTCGCATCCTTGTCGAAGGATATGCAGCATCTGAGGGCAGTGTTGGCCCGCTTGCCTGAAGCCGCTTTAACTGTCAAGGCACCAAAATGTCAGATGGCGCAAGTGGAGGCGATCTATAGAGACCGGATTTTAGGCAAATGCCTTTTTTGTTCCTTGCGCTCCTATCGCCCCATTTTGATATATGAGCATGAATTAGAGGTTAAGAAAGGCTTTTATAGTGTTTTATAGTGCCTATAAATGCCTATTTCGGCCTTTGTGCCTAAATACCTATAACTGCCTTTAAATGCCTATTTTCAATATCGGCGCCTATATGAACACTATTCAGCCTCAAGTTTCGCTTTCGAGTGCAGTTAGAGACCGTTATTAATGTTACCGGGCAACATTGACTGTTCGGAACTCTATGGGGTTCAACCTAGTCCTTTAGTTCAACCAACTCCCGGAAAAAAACTGCTTGCACCATTGAAATAGGACGCGCCAGCCAGCATACGCCGCCGCGCTGACATTGCGCGAGCGGTTGGCGAATGCGAAACCGCGGAGAGCTGTCAGGGGAAAGGAGACTGAAGAGCAAAAGAAGAAAGAAAAAATGTGATGTGCACGCGGATTTTGTTTGCTTGTAATTGACTTTTTAAAGTGTTCACCGCCGTCGGGCGTTCCTTCTCAGTGTACCAGATCATTCTCAGTGACAAGAGGCACAACTTTGAATCCAAAAATCTGGAGATGGTGGTATTTTCCTATTGTTTCCATAATTTTCACAGTGATTCTTAGACTACGTTCCGCGTGCTCTCCAAACAAATTTCTTCAAACATGTGCACTTCAAATGGGCGGAAGTGTATTTGGCAGTGTTGGGACGTCTGGCCTGTACAATTCAGATTATGTCATTGTATATGAGGAAATTGCGAAGAGTTGTACCTAACAGCCCTCATGTAAGGACATGCTAATTTCTTAATAAATCGTAGTCTCTCTTGCATTTGTTATTTGTCTGTTTTTGTTGTGTCTTAATTTAATTGCGTCAGGCAGACCTAAAGTATCGGTTTTTTTAATCTGTAGTCCCAGCTTGCAAGTATTGTTTTTCATGCCTGTCTCACTATAGGCGACGCTCGAGTACAGTGGCCATTGAACATGAATATGAGCAGTGTGCTTATTGAATGAAGCCAATTGATCGTCATTAGTCCAGCAGTTTTATGGGACAATTGCACGGCTATGTTCAACTGTTGGCGCTTTTGTGCCATCATAGACAATGACATTTCTGGTTTTCCTATCGTAGATATAGGCCGCGCACGTCTTCGTTTGAAATGATTTGAATTTATGTAAAAATTTATTGTGGCTATATTTACGACGTTGGAGGTCTAAAACGTTGTTTCGCCTGCCTGTTTTTGGCGCCTAAAACGCGCTTTTTAATGCCTAAAGATCCGGCCTCTAGTGATCTATCTCGGTCATGTAATCGGACAGGGCTTTTGCTGTCCTTCTGAGCTAAAGGTGGCTGCGATACGATATTTCCCGCAGCCCCGCACAAATACCAATATCCGATCTTTCTTAGGGTCTCAGGGTATTATCAGCGGTACATCCAGCGGTATTCTGAACTAACTAGTGCTCTGACTGATCCCTACGAAAAATTTAGCCACAGAGCGTCCTCTGGTACGAAAAAAAGGAATCGGTTTTCAACGCCCTAGAGAGAAAGAGAGAGAGAGAGAGAAAACATTTATTTAGACTATCGAGATCGTTGATCTTGAGGATGAGTGGGTGGTGTCCTCATTCCAGGACTCCACTGGCCATGGCTGCTCGACGTACTTGCCGGACGAGAGCTTCTTCTCCCGCCAGGGTATCGCCGGTCAGCTATACCTCCCACCGCTCAAATGACGTGTTAGGCGTCTTTAAATGTTCTAAAGAGCGCGCTGACGAGTCAGCACGTGCTAAAATCGCCGGACTACACGAGGGTATTTGTGGTTCAGTGCGATGCGAGCGATCGAGGCATGGGCGTTGTACTATGCCAAAAGAGGGAGAGCAAGGAGGAACACCTCGTCCTTTACGCCAGTCGGAAACTCACAAGTCGAGAATAGGCGTAGAGCGCTACTGAGAAAGTGTGCGCGTCTCTCGTATGGGCTGTTCAAAATTTGTCTTGTTAACTTACGGGCTCGAGGTTCGTCATTGAAACTCTCAGATGGTTGCAGACAAGGACTTCCTAAAATGCCCACCTCTTGCGTTGGAGTCTCCCGTTGCAGCAATATTCTTTCGAGATACACTTTAAAAAGCAAACTCTCATTGGCAATGCCGATGGATCAAGTCGAAGCCCCTGGATCAAGAATCAGCCTCGATCGTTTCATCAAATTCGTGTTTTTTTCGTGACGTAGGATTGGAAAGGTTTTATTTTTGTTTACGCAGCTGGGTTAAGTCATGTCTTGTGAAGCGTATAAACAATGTGTGTATGTATTTAGCGCTGCTGTAAGTTCAATAAAGCTTTTGAGTTGGGAAATAAGCCTGGCAGTGCTCAGTGGGGATTTGGCTCGTGCTTGCTGACTGAGCGGCTGAATCTCGGTGTAGTTCTGCAGACGCATGCTGTGAATTCGAAACTGCTGCTGAACCTTCTCAGGCACTTAGACTCTGACCGGGACGTTGAGCTGCGTTGGAGAACACCCACATTGTTACGTGTTTAATAGGGCTGTACGACAACCGACGACGACTGAGGCACAGACCTGCGTCATCCCTCTGGCCAGCGGATGCCGTCCCCTGCCCATCGGAACCTCCTTCAGCGACGGGGCAATCTCTAGCGATTTACTTTGAGTGGTCACGCCCAGAAGACGTGGGAAACAGCGTGGGAAACGGCGTGTCTAACGATCTCACGCGTCAACATGAACAGACGTGTCCGTCGCGTTGGTCCGAGGACTGTGCGAAACCTGCCGTGCCGCCTTTCGACCAGCTCACCCCCGCTGGGGCCGTTCACTGCGCTACGACCACCAACCCTCAATGCTGTCACCCACCCTCACTACTTCATCTGGTTTGCCCTGACGTATCATAACAAGGCACTCTGAAGTAGGGCCAGTAGAGGGAGAGAGTGCCCGGGTGGTGGAGGGTATAAGAAAGCCAGCAAGCTGCAACGTGGAGAACACTTTTGCTTTGTCCTAGCGTGCAGTTGCATGCACGCTTAACGTCTATTGTATGTTTTCTTCGGAGCACACTGCTCACCCGTAACCATGTATTAAACTTGTGTTATTTGTTAGTGCGTCGCCTCGGCTTCCCTGCCAGACCCTTTCTGATGGTCAACATCGTTCGAGCTCCAAGCAGACGCTGTTGAAGGTTTACCAAACTCCGGCCCGTAACACCGCCCATCCATGTTCCTAAATCTGTCTTCAAAACTTATTTTGATCTGTGCATTGCTGACTTCAAAAGAAGCCCAAACCATGTCACCCTGCACTGCCTCATTTGTGGTTTTACCTTGAGCTCCCAATGCCAATCGGCCTACAGATCTTTGGTTAACTTCCAATCCCGACAAGTTATCTCGTTTTAAGCATAGAAACCTCCGGGATGTCAGCACCACCTAGCGGTGAAGTGCGGCGATAGGCGCGACGGAATATGGCCTTGGAGGACGGAATAATAATAATAATAATAATAATAATAATAATAATAAAAGTTAATATTAATTGCAACAACAACAACAATATTAATAATAATAATAATAATAATAATAATTTGCTCATTTTATCGATGTTGTGGGAGACTGCGGGTAAGTCACTTGAGAAACAAGCAACTTGACTGAAGCCCGCAGCCTCCTCTATAAAGCAGGCAGCGAAAGCACACCTATTGAGAATACAAAGGATTAAAAAATTAATGCACTTTCACACGAAAGAGTCAAATAAAATGAAAAAAAGGCCGGATCTCGGAGGCTATGGTCGACAACCTGTACTGCTTTTACTGTTTTCGCCGCGGATCGGCGGACATGGAAAGTACAGCTAAAATCCACTGCCGGCTTCGATCGCGCTGCCTGTCAAACTTTCCGGACGCACACACAAGGCTTGGCAAATAGACAGAATCACTTAGATGAACTGTGTATGCGAATTCCAAGCGTAATGGAATAGCGTCCCGCACGTATACAACGCTATCACGCTATACTAAAACTCGCTTTCTGCAAATCTCGTTTGAGTAACGCTATTTCCCTTTAACACCGCTATTGCGGTAACGTTAAAAAAACTGTCTATTATTGTGGTCTCCTTACCTTAATGTATTTCCAAGGAAAGGAAAGCTATCAGGAGCATACAACGGGAAGGAGAATATAACGTAGCCTGGACGATTTACGTTGTCATTCTTGTCTTTGATCAGACTGAACAGCATCTGAGAGGAAGAAAAATGTTTTTATTGTAAATCAGTGTACAAGTTGCAGTGAGAGAAGGTACACAATAGGCGCACAACAAAGGATGTGTTAAAATTTGTACGCAAACTGACACAGATGGAAACAAATGCAGGAGTGCATTACAGGTACTGCATTTTTGGCAATGCTACCATAAAAATTGCCATGTATGCTCGAATGATTGGTAGATATTTGCTATATCCATGCTGTTGAGAAACGTTATTTAATTTCTTGGACCAGGTTCCGGTTTGCTTATCAAGATTAGACGTCCTCTGAAATAACGGAGTGGGTTGTTACCTGCCTAAAGGTGTAGATACATTAACCGCGCGTTCAGTTGGGCTGGTTGGTTGAAAATTCTGCTGTTTACCAAATTATATATAAACGTCTCCTAAATAAACAGAAATAATTTAGTGCATGTGATTTGACGTAGGGTTTTTTTTTCGACGGTATTCTGAATTAACATTCAAGCAACTAACTCTACGTACATTTTATTGTCCGTATTCGTCAGTGATCGCCGCCTATAGCAATTGACTTTCTAGTGAAATGGTACCGGTATTTAAAGCTGGCGCTAAATTTCGTGCCGAATAAGCCAGTATCATTAATAAACACATGCTGGAAATGATTAGAGCATTTTAAAGCTAGCCACATATAGACTTTCTCATCAGACAACGAATTTTCAGTTCACTACCAGTCTGGTTTTCGTAAGAAAGTTTCCACAACCTCGAAAATAATGGATGTGATTCATGTCCTTTGCTTTTGCAATAGACACCGGACTTTAAAACGGATGCTATTTATCTTTACTTATGTAAAGCTCACGACTGGGTTCCACCCTTTTTGCTGATTTAAAGGTGTTGAAAGGTTGGTTCACCTGGTAATCTTCATTGGATTGAAGCATACTTAAAGAACTACACACAGTTTTGTTGACGTAGATGCAGCAAAGTAGGTGTTGTGAATCTACGTTGTCGGTAACCAGTGTGTAGGAGTGGCTGCATCTGCACCCATAACTACATCGGCGTACAATTTCCAGAGTGTGTCTTTCTGACGAGCCGTATCACAACAATACCGGTTATAATCGTGCAGCTCATTTGCCACCCGCACGCACAGGTCTTCTAGAGCTAACCGCACTCAGGTTGTATGCCCACGTTTCGCACAAACGAAGCTGTTGAAGCACAGAATGTTTTCTTCTTTAGGCAATCATTTGAACTGTTTGAACAGCGCTTCTAGAAAGTGTACTACCTTGATGTTTTTGAACATTGTCTACAAACACCTTAAACCTCCCCTGCTTGGGCTGCCTACATTATTTCTAATAAATAAATCAATAAAGTGATAAATTGTTTAACCACCTAATGAAATAATTGTTAAAATACCTCTCTACAGAGAAATCTACCCATGCACGTGGTTTGAGGGTGGTGGATATCGAATGGCCATGACATCCACGTCTGCACTTATTGGGGCTGTTTGCGGCATTATCAAGCATTGCCTGGGATATTATTGGCCTTGATAAAATAAGGGTGAGGCTTATGCAGTGGTGACTAACGGCCACGTCCTCCGTTACAGGGGTCTTCCACACAAGAGAGAACACGGGGTAGGATTTCTAATCCATAGGGACATAGCAGTAAACATTGATGGATTCTACAGCATTAATGAGAGGGTAGCAGTCATGGTAATAAAACTAAACAAGAGGTATAGAATAAAGGTAGTACAAGCCTACACCCCAACCTCCATTCACGATGATGAAGAAATAGAACAGTTTTATGAAGATGTTGAATTAGCATTGAAAAAGGTGCAAACTCAGCATAGTGTAGTCATGCGCGACTTCAATGCAAAAGAGGGGATAAAGCAGGCTGGTGAGCAAGCAATTGGCAACTACGGCACCGATTCTAGGACCACTAGAGGAGAGATGTTGGTAGAATTCGCGGAAAGGAATAGGCTTCGAAAATGAATACCTTCTTCAGGAAGCATAGCAAAAGGAAGTGGATCTGGAAAAGCTCTAAAGGAGAAACAACGAATAAAATAGATTTCATTCTCTATGCCGATCCCACCATAGTGCAGGATGTAGAATTGTTAGGTTGGGTAAAGTGCAGCGACCATAGGTTAGTGAGGTCTAGGATTTCTCTTAATTTGAAGAGTGAAAGAATAAAATTAGTCAAGCAGAAACAGGCCAATCTAGACGCAGTAAGGGTAAAAGCAGCCCAATTCAAGCTGGTGCTCGCAAACAAATAAGCATCTTTAGAACAGAAAGATAAAGACAATATAGAGGTAATGAATCAAACCGCAACTACGCTGATCTCAGAAGCGGCAACTGAAGTGGGAGGTAAGTTTTGTCTTGCCCCAATGGGGCATCGCTAATGGTTAGGGCCCCTAGTCCAGGGCTCCGCTGGCTCTTGCCATCTTCTCTGCTCTCTGGATTATCTTGAGCTGGTCGTCGAGGGCCGAGCTGGACAGCAGTGCCTCCCATTGCTCCCTCGTGGTGTTCGTGTCATGGTGTTCTATGTTGTGTAGCATGCACTCCCACGTAATGTGGTATAGGGTTGGTGTGGCCCCACACCACGGGCATTCGTCCCTGTAGGCTGTGGGGTGCATGCGATGTAATATGTGTAGGGTCGTGTAAGTGCCTGTCTGGAGCCTACGCCAGGCAGCGGCATCCTCCGTCTTAAGTATTCGATAGGGTGGGAGATATCGCAAGCGACTCCCGCTGTGGTAGTTCAGGAGAGCGCTACAGCACTTTCGGCCGAGAGCTGCTTGATATCTATGCCGCCATCCGACATTTTCGTCACTACCTGGAAGGCGTCGAGTCTCTCGACATCGGACAGAGGAACGCACACAGCCCGTGAGCTACGTCAGATGTCCGAGTTCACTACAGACATTCGGCATGTGAGCGGCGTCAACAATGTGGTCGCAGACGCCCTACCACGAAGTCCTGTCAACGCCCTTAGCCTTTCCGAGGGAATTGATTTGACTCAGCTGGTGGCAGCTCAGCAAGCTGATCAAGAACTCGGTCAGTTGCTGACAACAACAACAACCCCGCTGAAGTTGCAATGGCTATATGTGTCCGGCTCAAAAGACCGAGTGTGCTGCGACATATCAACGGACAACCCTCGTCCTTTCGTTCCTTCTGGCCTTCGTCGTACCGCCTTCCAGTCGCTGCCCAAGCTGGCACATCCGGGAGTTCGGCCGACACAAAAGCTAGTAACGGCAAGGTACGTCTGGCCAGGTATAAATCTAGACGTCCGGCAGTGGAAGCGAGAGTGCATCACCTGCCAGCGCTCCAAAATCCAGCGCCACACCGTGACACCATTGGCGAGGTTCCGAGCGCCAGACGCGCGATTTGAGCATGTGCACTTGGACATTATCGGACCGCTACCACTTTGTAGTGGTCAGTCATATTTACTTACTTGAGTGGACAGATTTACCACTGGGTTGAAGCTGTGCCTATCGCAGACATCACCACTGACACGATCGCCCATGCTTTTCTGTAGCACTGGGTGGCTCGCTTCGGTGCGCCGTCCACAGTTACGACTGACCGCGGCAGACAGTTCGAGCCGGCTCTTTTTGCCAACATAACACGGCTGATCGGCACATCCCGCATCAGAACTACTGCCTACCATCCTCAGAGCAACGGCATGGTGGAGCGCTTCCACCGCCAGTTGAAAGTGGCTCTCACGGCGACGGAAGTGCACAGTTGGACCGAAGCACTACCGCTCGTCCTTCTTAGTATCCGCACAACGCTGAAAACCGACATTGGCTGCAGCGCCGCCGCTGGCGTATGGAACAACACTGCCATTGCCTGGCGAATTTTTTACACGCTGTGGAGATGAAAACCCTGTAGCTACTGGTGACTACGCAAGCCGGCTGCGCGACATCATGGGCAAGCTTCGCGCCACACCACCGCGTCAGCCAGCGCCGCGACCCGTCCACATGCACTCAGAGTTGTGGTCCTGCTCCCATGTGTTTGTGCGGCATGACGCAGTGCAGCGACCTCTTCAACCACCGTATGACGGCCCTTTCAAAGTCCTCCATCGTACAAACAAGCAATTCACTGTGTACATTCGCGGTCGACGTGAAGTAGTCTCTACTGACCGGTCCCGCGGCTGTCGCGACTCTTGTTAGAGCAATGAAAGAAACAATTGCGACTTCCTCCCGAACAACAGTGCAGCCTTCCGTTGTACTGGACATGTAACGTTCGGAAGCTCAGTGGGGAGTGAGTGATGTAGTGAACGTCATCCGCGTGCCGCAATAAATGACCCGCGTTTAAATGGCTAATTTATAGCGCCACTCTTGAACACCACGTCTAGCACATGAAACGCAAGTCTGTTGGCGCACGTGCCACCCGTGTCTCGTGAGAGAAAAGAAAAAAAGTTCAGTCTTTGTTTGGAACTCATCGCTCACGGTCTCATTGCTCTTCGCCCGCGCTTGCAACCAACAATATAATAACAGTCTATTTATTCAACGATGGAGGAGATATCATGCTTGAAAAGCTTGCGGCCCTTTATTCGCAATGCCTCACGACTTCAAGTGTACCAGAAAGCTGGAAGAACGCCAACATTATACTTATCGATATGAAGGCAGACGTTAAAGAATTGAAGAATTATAGACCCTTTAGCCTGCTTTTAGTATTGTATAATATATTTACCAGATACGGCTTTCATTGATTATGAAAAGACATTTGATTCAGTAGCGATACCAGTAGTCATAGAGGCATTGCGTAATCAAGGAGTACAGGAGGCATACGTGAATATCCTTGCAAATATCTACAAGGATTCCACAGGTACCTTGGTTCTCCACAAGAAAAGTAGAAAGTTACCTATCAAGACAGGGGTCAGGCAAAGAGACACAATCTCTCCGATGCTATGAACTGCATGCTTAGAAGTATTCAAGCTTTTAGACTGGGAAGGATTAGGAGTGAGGATCAATGGCGATTATCTCAGTAACCTTCGGTTAGCAGATGACATTGTCCTATTCAACGACAATGGAGACGAATTACAGCAAATGATTGATGACCTTAATCGAGAAAGTGTCAGAATTGGCTTGAAGATGAATGTGCAGAAGACAAAAATAATGTTCAATAGTTTGGCGAGGGAACAAGAATTCAGGTTCGCCAGTGAGCCTCTGGAGTCGTAAAGGAGTACGTTTATCTAGGTCAATTACTCACAGGGGACCCTGTTCACGAAAAAGAAATTTACAGAAAAATAAAATTGTAGTGCATACGGGAGGCATTGCCAAATCCTGACTGGGAGCTTACCACTGTCGTTGAAATAAAAAGTGTAAAATCATTGCATTCTACCGGTGCTAACATATGGGGCAGAAACTTGAAGTTAACAAAGAAGCTGGAAAACAAGTTAAGGACCGCACAAAGAACGATGGAACGAAAAATATTATGCCTCACGCTAAGAGACAGGAAGAGAGTGGTGTAGATCAGAGAACAAACGGGAATAGCCGATATTCTAATTGACATTAAGAGAAAAAAAGTGGAGCTGGGCCGGCCATGTAATGCGTAGGATGGATAATCGGTGGACCATTAGAGTTACAGAATGGATACCAAGAGAAGGAAAGCGCAGTCGAGGATGGCAGAAAACTAGGTGGCGTGATGGAGTTAGGATATTTGCAGGCACAAGTTGGAAACAGCTAGCGCAAGAAAGGGATAATTGGAGATCACAGGGAGAGGCCTTCGTCCTGCAATGGACATTAATATAGGCTGCTGCTGCTGCTGATGATGATGATGATGAAGTACAGGCAGATACACTCCATGCAGCTCAATGGCAGGATCTGCAGCTAAATAAACCCTTCTTTCGAGAGAAAAGCACACATTCTTTCAAGTTGCACATTCGTTATCGTTAAAATGAATTCGCTTCGTCCTACTATACCACCAATAATTTCCTACCCTGTTCACGTCTATGATGACCAGATTGGTTTTAAGCCTTGCAATCTGGCCATATGTGCAAGACACGTGCAGTTTGCTGGTAACAAAATGTCAAAAATGGGCAGATTAGAATGGCTTCAGGTTTAACACTCAAAAAAGCACTTGCGTGCTTTTCCCTCCAAAGATCGGTTTAGCTGCAGATTCTGCCATCGAACTGCATGGAATGCATCTGCCTGTACTTAGCGGGCACAATTTTCTGGCAGTATACTTTGACTCAGAGTTTACTTTGATTCCCCACATTAAATACCTCAAGGAAAAGTGCCGAAAAACAGCCAATATGAATATATAACGAGCAGAGTGTTACGAGCCTATTATGCAATATGGCACGGATTGCCACAGCCTCAAGAGGAGTCTGTAATGTCACTTCTTGATAGGCGATCGACTTATCAGCAATTATCGCAACGTCTCCTAATGATGTAAGAGCACCATCACGATCTTTTCTAACAATTACGAACGGCTTAAGAAAATTATTATGTGATGAACTCAGTTGGCATTTTTTGTACACAGAGCATCTTTGGCTGGGAGTGACAGATGAGGTCTTGGACGTCATCTAGGTTATTCATAATAACTCTGATGTTCTACTGCAAAATTTGCACAGCCATAATAATTCAAAGCGAAATGAATACTCTGTGTACAAACACGATATTCAACTTATGCAGTTGGTGTTTTTTTGTGGAATAGTGATTCGAGATTTTTCTCTTTTGGCGTGCTGAATTGAGCCACGCAGCTCCCTCTGTGCCAGGGGCACAGAGAGGCAAGAGGAAGGATCCGTCGGCTCTTGCGAGGCACTGTTCGCCCTTTCCTGGGGCACATACGATGGTTTGTCAGGCCGCACTGCATGTGCAGAGGCCTTGAAGGCTACAGGCTCTAGACCTGTTGGTTTTGCTTAGGCGAATGTCGGGCAGCGCCAGCTGCCACCGCCGAGGGGGCAGAATTACCTGCTACCGGCACACTGTGTGTGGTTCGGACAGCTGCTGGAGGCCGGTGTGGCGCAGCCCCTACGCGCGCTGTATCAGTATAAGATGGTTTCACAAAAGAAAATCGCTTCCTTGCTTCATTAAATGAAATGTGGTATTTCACTTTTAGAGTGATGATCTGCTTCTCTCTCTTCCACGCAGGTCAAGAGCGCGAGTACGCAGGATGATCTCCGTCACAGTTTGAACAATGCGGGTCAGATATGCAATTTTCAGCTGCGTCTTCATTAGCACCACATTTTGCGCAGGACATTCGGTCACTGCAGCTCTGGGAGCTATGACCAAACTTATGGCACTTGAAGCAGCTGCGAGGATTAGGAATATATGGTCTGACATGTATCATTATTTAGCCTGCTTGGATATATTTTGGGAGTTTACTGGAGCCAAAGGTGAGGACTAAGTGCTTTGTCGGTATTTCCTGGTCATTATGCATTATCTTTATTCGCTGCACTTGCACAACATTTTGATTTTTCCATCCGCCAAGGAGTTCATTTTCGGTGACTTTCAAGAGGCCACTGTCAGATAACACACCACGAACTGTGTTCAAGCAGCGGTGTGCCGATACGGTTATAGGAGTATTGCCGAAGGAGAGGAGGCTGTTCACTTTGTCATACTAGGTCTTGTACTGAACTTCTAGGAGAAGGTCTTCACTGGCCATTTTCGTGGCGTTGTAACCTGGTCCGATTGTGTCCCCAAGACATTTCGACACAAGGACAGGTGAGAATAAGCTTTCTGTCATTTCTGGGCATTTAGTGTGGATAATATAGGACTGTGGAAAATTGTCATTGTTCTTTGCGGAAAATTGAAATGCTTCATCGGGGCACCCTCTTTTAGAAAGAGGACGATCGGGGAGGCGTGGACACGATGTCGAAGCCATAAAAGATTATTTGATATCGGTAGCGACACCAGCCGCCTACCACGGAGCACAACAAGGAGTCTCTATGAGACCAGGAGGAATTGCAGACGCCAGCTGTACGTATCACTATAACCCAATATACGAGTAGCATGCCCAAGTTGGATACCGTACACTAGGTTAACCCTTGCTGCCTCGGAAATTGGAAGTAAGAAGAACTGAAGACAGGAAAGATTAAAAAGAGATGGGAAGTCGAAGGTTGGAGGGAGGAGAAGGACAGGAAGAGGCAACTACCCATTTCCCCTGGATGGGTCAGTCCGGTGGTGCCACCTACATGAAGCAGATTCCAAAGAAGTGTGTTCCCCTCGCCGAGGGGCCATTAAGGTCCAAACTACCGGCATCGGCTCGACCCCCTGGATCCCCTATTCCCCAGACACGGCTAAGCCGCGCACCATTAGATGCGGGAGGGTCGAACCCCCCATGCGCTCGGATACATGGTGTCGCAACACACCAAACGCCTGGCTGCGCAGACGCCCCTGCGGGGGGGGGGAATACCTCAGCAACCTTCGGTTTGCAGATGACATTGTCCCAATCACCAACAATGGGGACAAATTACAATTAAGTGTTGATGACCTTCACCGAGAAAGTAAGAGTGGGGCTGAAAATGAATATGCAGAAGACAAAGCTAATGTTCAAAAGCTTGGCAAGGGAAGAAGAATTCAGGATCGCCAGTCAGCATCTAGAGCCCGTAAAGGAGTACGTTTATCTAGGTAAATTGCTCACAGGGGACCCTGATCATGAGAAGGAAATTTACAGAAGAATAAATTTGGGTTGCAGTGCATACAGCAGGCTTTGTCAAATCCTGACTGGGAGCTTGCCAGTGTCGTTGAAAAGTGTACAGTCATTGCATTCCTAACATATGGGGCAGAATCTTGGATGTTAACAAGGAACCTCGAGAACAAGTTGAGGACCGCACAAAGACCGATGGAACAAGAAATCTTAGGTCTCACGTTAAGAGACAGGAAGAACGTGCTGTGGATCAGCGAGTAGATGTGGATAGCCGATATAGTAATGGACATGAAGAGAAACAATTAGGGCTGGGTAGGCCATGTAATCCATAGGATGGATAACCAGTGAACCATTAGAGTTAGATTCGGTGCCAAGAGAAGGGAAACGCAGTCGAGGACGGCAGAAAACTAGGTAGGGTGTTGGAATTAGGAAATTTGTAGGTGTAAATTGGAATCAGCTAGCGCAACACAGGGGTAATTGGAGATCTCAGGGAGAGGCCTTCATCTTGCAGTGGACATAGGCTGATGGTGATGATGAAGATAAAGCTATTTGAAACTGTTACAGCGGAGCTGTTAGGGCTCACTCTTCGATGATCGCGTCCGGCAATAGAAAAAAAAAAACTCTCATTGGCCGCATGCTATATGTGCGATTGAAAGCGCGTGAGGGCGAGGGACGCGCTTTCACGGCGAGCGAACGCACGGAGGAGAGCAAACGCGACTTCTCAGTGGAAGGGGAGCGGGGGGCGAGGAGGGCATGGAAGCCTGCTCTCCCACTGCGGCGCATGCGCACAGCCCTGCCGGCCTCTGCCGCATGTGCCGCCGACTCTCTCTGGGCTCTCGCCCGCCTCTGCCCTAACAGTGGCGACAATGGCGTTTATCCGTTCTTTCACGTAGCCAGCGTTTTGACACCGGTTGTGTGCGGTCACACAATCAACGCGAACAACTGCGGTCGATGACGGCGGCGTTTTGCCCGTGTTCGCACCGAACGCGCGCGGCGTTGGTGACGTCTTTATGAAGAATGTGCCAACCTTTGCCGTACACCCTATAAGTTGTACCGTAGCGACCATAAGCCCATGATTCCTGTGGTGACTAAATAAATGAAAACCACCGAATTATATATATTTCTCATTCTTAATAGTTCAAATAGCCAATTACACAATCACATCCTAATAGCGATAATTGGAAATACCTAATTTCCACCATAGTAGACCTTCGCTGGCCTTCCATCTCCACCCCAGTGAAAGTGCTGACATTTTATCTATTATATTTTAGCAATCACCCCTCCACTATCGATAATTTCTTTTCGGGCCACCCCCACTACTCTATTGCGTGATGTCAGGAAAACCGCGAAAACTCCTCATATGATATGACGTCTACACACTCATTATGTATGAATAGACTGAAGAAAAAATTTGGAGGAAGCTTAAGCTTCGCCTTTAAGAGTGGAACGCGATCACACTGAAAGAGCCCTGACTGCTTGTCACACTCCCCGGCTACTGTAGCTTTCTTTTTTCTTTACCTTTGCCTCCGCGCGCCGCTGCCGAGGAAGCGAGCGCTATCTGGATGGTGTTTCTGCTAGGAACCGACTGGGGCGCGCCGGTATATAAATCGTAGAAATGCTGCAAAAGGTGTTTCTGTTTGAGTTTCCGCGTAACAGAATTATGTTTCATCCTAGATTCAAATTACAATCCAACGCCATCATGTCTGTAGGTTGTGGTTGGGTCGTACTTTACTATTTTTCTTAGGTAATTTACCTTGAGAAATTCAATTAATTCACTAACGCCTCTGCGCCACGTCCCTGAGGCCCTGCGTGGCCGGGATGGTTGGGGATACATTTCTCGGCCGCGGACGCCGACGCCAATGCCGGATTTTCTGCGACACGGGGCCCTTCATACTTTTTCGTTAAAAAAAGGCTTATTTGTGATTCTACGCTTTTTTCCCCACCAGCCCTGTGCTATTGCTCAAAAACTTTCGGGCTGCGCCCACTACCCCTGCCTGTCACGTGACATCACGAAACCATGTGTCCTTGCCCACTTATTCGCGCTTAGGTTTCCAGTCGACGAAAAGACAGCTTGCCGCCTGGTGGGGACAAAACCTATACCTCCGCATTACGTGTGAAGCACACCGCACGCACCTTGAGAAGATGTGCGTAATGTGCAGATGTTAAGTCGCTTATGCTATAGGAGGCGCCTAAATCGACAACATTTGGCGGCTACCGCGTTGGCGCCTATTAACTAGCATAATTTATTATGAATGCATTCATGCGGTATCATTTTTGTAAACCAGAAAGCTCTCTTTAGTTATTTCTCACCATTGTCAGTGCGGTTTTCATGGTTCACCACAAATAGGAATGCGCTGGTACAAAGGACGAGTACATATACGCATAACCGCGTAACGCCAATATAGCTATTTGATACTCATGTACTCTCGCGTAAGATCTTTGGGACGACGGAAGGGTCAGATGCTACGATGGAGGGCATGGGATGGACAGTACTTCACTTCTGCACCGCCCTCCGTGTTAAATGCGAGATAGGAAGATCACCGTCAATATCCGCGTCAGTGTGCGCTCCGCTGGGGACAACTCACATCGGAGAAATTGGCTTGTACGTATAGCCATCTGTACTACCATCACAGATGCGCAGGTTAAAGAATCTGTTACCGAAGAAATTACGTCATAAGAAGCCAAAAAACAATCGCACCAAGGAATACACAGGGAAAATTACTTTCTTCTTGCTGAGAACTTGCGCTATGACAGAACAAACAGTGCTTAAATATCCCCACTGCAACAAATATATTACATCAACCACATTTGTTTAAATAACCCAATAACGTTTTAGAAATACTCGGCTATTCTCTTACACTGAAAAATGGTGATGGCGGTTTCTGAACAATTCTTTTAAACCAAATCTTTCTTAGCCTTTACCTCCCCTTTAAAAGCGTAATCTAACAACTATCGACTTCGCAGGTGCACATTGACGTCAAAACGCCGCCCTCGGACAAACTCATAAAAATAGCGGCACCATTTTGTACCGCTATATTGAAAAGCGACCGGGACGATCGCTTACACTTGGGGAGTATAGTGACGCGAAATCAGCTGCCCGCTACAGGCACCGATCGCCAGAGAGAAGACGACGAAGGACGCATTTGTGCGCGCGTGCTTACGCGTGACGGCCATCATAAAAGAGGGCCGTCCTCTCTGGTCGAGCTCATAATAATCATCTTCGTGACAATTTATATAGTCACGTCCGATCGTCGGTTTCGCACCCGGTCCCCCCAGCATAGGAGCTCGATTCTTTAACCTTATGGGCCAGAGAGGCATGCCTAAAAAGGTGCACTAAAACACCGTCATGAATTTTCCTCGTGCGAGCCAGTTCATTGAAACGCATGGTTCGTTAATCACATCGCTTATCATCAATTAGCAGACAAAAAAGTTGGCGTGCACATTTAGTAGCATTTACGGGACGCGTTCGTCGCAGTAATTTCCTCTATGTCGACCCTCGCTCTAAGGCACCGTGGAGTGTTCACCTCGCTGAAATGCTGAATAAAACTTCATCTCGCTGTGCAAGGTACAACATGGTGGCTGAGATACGCGTTCGTGACTCAAATCTGCAGCCCCCGTACTTTCTCGCCATGCGCCATTTTGCTTTCCTGGTTCATAAAAGGTTCCCTCAAACTGACTTCCACAGCGCATGCGATGCGCATATACATATGTATTTAAAGTATTCCTTTCCCGCATATTCCCCAAAAGCGGCCGCGGGTCGTCCCCTTCCTTAAAATAAAGGCTTTATTCATTCATTGAAATTTAACAATAAAAGCGCGTAGCCTTACAAAGCTCAAGTATAGTGAAGCATATGATAAGGCAAGGGCATAGCGGAGGACACGCACCGAGTACAATGGAGTGCGAACAAAGGTCTTAGTACATTTCGGACAGTGGTGGAGCAGACGCCTCAGAATTGCCTAGGTTTGTGAGAACTTCCTTATGCAGCATTGC
The DNA here is from genome assembly GCF_013339745.2 of Dermacentor silvarum. Taxonomy (NCBI): domain Eukaryota; kingdom Metazoa; phylum Arthropoda; class Arachnida; order Ixodida; family Ixodidae; genus Dermacentor; species Dermacentor silvarum. The sequence continues at coordinate 169,497,443 of NC_051157.2, forward strand.
TGCCTTTGACGTACGAGGAGCTTGGATTGTCATACAAATACAAATGATTTTTTGCGAAGGATACATTCACTTCAAAAGCGCTTTCAGATGAGAATGTCTGACTGCTAAAATACATGTTCATTAGATAACTGATTTTCAAGAACGAGTCACACTTATTCCTAAAATGTGATGTGTTTTATCCTGAATCACTAATAAGTGTTTATAATAAATGATAGTTCTTAATGTATTCAGCGCTTTCTCAAAAACTGGTGACGCCAGTTGGGTAACAGGTGTTATGAGGCCAGTACTTCGAACCACGAGGCGGTGAAAATATCCTGGGGCACAACACACGTCTCTGATATGCCAGGTTGCTCTGAAATGCTTAACCATGAGCATCAATCTATCCACCATTTAATGAGTAGCATTCTTTGGCTAGGTGCAGGGGATTATTATTTTTTTTTTTTTTGCTCTGTTCCCCTGGCCCTTTCGGTTTGTGCCGTAAAAACCCATAGCGCCATCTAGGCTTGAATAAGTGAATTTCTGTGAATACGCAAACTTGTGTACGCGATTACCGCCACCAACTTTTAGGGTGCACGAACTGCGCCGCCGCGATATTTGTGAGATACCACCAGGTACTGACATTCAATAATTACTAGAGGGACCTCTTGCGCTAATGTCTACGGTAGCTGCAAGCAGGGCAGTTCATCCAGCAGGGGAATAATCAGTAGTAGACAGATTTTCCAAAACTTCGTCCTTCTGGCTTCAAATGGCTTCATATGACTTTGCAAAGTCATCAATTTTAAAAGCGCGCTGCGTTATAAATAAAGAAACTTTATTAAAATTATCAGACAGCAATATTCCAACTCAGGACCTTTAGCACAGAAGCTCCATATTGAAACCGTTACACTGCGTACGCAAGGAGCAGCGGCAGCCCTGCAATTACCAGCGTGTATGCGTATTTGCAAGGTCTTATTACTTCTGGAATAAAAGAAGTATAAATTGCTTCGAAATTAAGTCCAATCTAGCTTCAGATGAAGCGTAATAAACGAAGCCACACGAACGCATCATTAACACGGTGGTTGAACGAGGGCAGTGCCAGAGTCCGCATTAGTAATTGCAGGAACCTCTATGCTGCAAGCGGGGTGGTTAAGCTATGAATAATGGTTAGCACACACTGTAAACGAAAATACCCCCACATGGGAATTTTAACAAGGTGATGTGCCCTATATACTCCCATTCTTGAATATTTATTCTGATGTATGGGAGGAATACAACGACATTCGCTCGTTTCACTCCGCTCACAACCTGTGGGAGGATAAGGGCGGACATGACGTGATTTTATTCCGCCTTCAAAATTTTGTTCTCCCCGGGAACTCCGCACAGGGAGTTTTAAAAAACTCCCCCGCCGGAACAGGTTGGTCACGTGGTGCTTCCCATAAGGCTGTGCGCCGCTCCAGCGACCGGCCGCGTTCGGCGGAGTCGGCGGTGCTCATGGCTGACGGTTTGTTTACATCTGTGAAGTGTCGTTCCGTGCCAGCGTTTCGCCGATTTTCTTTCCTATACTTCATTCCAGAAAGTGTTATAGGCGTGCTTGAAGCTCACTGTATCTCATCTTCATGTGCGTTAGCTGTGATCACTCTGCTGACAACGATGAATGCAAGAGCAACGATTTCAAGTGCGTCAAAAGGCTTAGTTGTGACCACGAAGCTGCCGGTTGACTCGTGATGTCGGCTCGGGTTTCTGGCTGTGCTTCCGTGTTGCGTGACCTTGACTTGTGTTCCTCAGTGTGTTCAATACCACTTTTATGTCATTTTGAGTATATTCTGACAACGTCCGGTGTAAAGTGCCGCGTAGCAATGGCAACAGCAGCCACCGTTCGAGCGACAACGTCCGTGATAGCCGCACATGAATGCCATATTCCGACTTCGTCACGGTGCTGTGCTGCCAGTAAGTTAGACCGTGGTGCAAGCAACTCTTTTATGAATCTGTGTACGGATATCCTCGCCCAAGAAATACGGTAGGACGTAAGTACGTACTGTGAATAAAGCTTCTTACTGAGCGATGTGAATTGAATTGTTATCGCGCAGTTATGTTTTGATCACGTCGTTGCTTCGGATATTGCATTAACATCATGCTCCATCCAACATACTGATTTAGGAACATACCTGCTGGCTCCGAGCGTGAGGATTCGTTTGCCAGATAAGCGATATGGCTCCGTTTCACAGCCGAGAGACATTGCTTGGACGCGGAGCAAGTAGTGCGGTCAAAAAAATGTATGACTACGCAATTTTCAGTGTTACGTGGGCTGCTACGGGTCATGGTCACATGTAATAAATTGTTGTCCCGCCACAATTCTTTCACACGAAGCTAATTTTGCCATGAAGCACGCGCACGTACATTTTTCTTACGTACTGTAACTAACGCACTACTTTTTGGCCGCGGACGCCGGCAGTGTGCGAAGTCGCTTCAGCGCTCACGGAATGGCATTCTAATTTTGAAAAATTATACCATGAACGTTGTTTTTCCAATATTCTAAGTTAACAGTTCCGTGTGGATTTAGGTTTCTTGCTATTTTCAGAGAGGCCGATCTCATATGTGCGAGCCTGTGAGTCGTAATTCTGAAAACACTACAGCTGCTCGCTAGGCCGTTTCGAGGCCCACATTATCGTGGCTATATATACTGGCAGGGTTGCTTCTTGTTGTGGGTCGAGTGTCTGTTGGATGTCTTTCACAGCTCTTTATCGGGTGTTTCTCAAATGTTTATGTATTGCTTGGTCTGTCTGGTCTAGTTCACTTGTTTCGCAGGATTTGGCTTATTCTTGCGCGTATATTTCGGAATTTGACCCTAAGCCTCTACGTAAAAATTCTCCACGCAAAATGACGTGTCTTTTTTTTTATACTCCCGGTGCACCTCGAAAAAACTCCGTCCAGCTCGAAGTAAAAAATAAAAGTGACAGAAAAAAAATCTCCGTAGGCACCACACAAAAATTCCGCCCGCACGGAGTAAAAATTATACTCCGATCATTCGGAGCATAATAAACTCCCAACCGGGGGGTCGCTAGAGGACAAGCATTATACTCCCACCTGAGAGTTATTTCCGTTTACAGCGCATGGACGTTAGCCTAAACTTCGTCCGTCTGGCTTAAAACGCTTCGTGACTTTATTAACTCGTCATTTTAAACGAAGTAAGCTTATATAATGAACACCATTAAAATTGTCCGACAACAGCATTCTAGCACAAGGCGTGTAGTACAAAAGAAGCCATATAGTCAGACCATTAACCCACACACTAAACATTTTAACACCCTTAAGGGTGTAAATCAGTTTGTCGCCAGACGGACACCCTAAGGGTGCTGTTTCCTACACCCTACAGTTGGGGTGCTATTATAGCACCCTAGAGGAAGGGTGTCCAGCAAAAATTGTGAAGGGTGTTAGGGTGTTAGTCCTCATTAACACCCATTTTCATAGGTGTTGAAAGGGTGTACACCCTTTATTTCTACAGTATAGGGAAGGCAGGCTCAGCTGTACATACCTTGAATTATGACTATATGGAGCGATCCAGGCATAACTCGTGTGTGCCAGAAGGTTCAAGTTCAGCTACCAAGCACGGCGTCCGATAGCCAAGCTTGAAGTTTCGATAGGCGTACACAACATTTATACGTGTGGATGACAATAAATATTAGTAATTCAGGGCCAAACCTGTCTTCACTGCACAAATGCAACCTAGCAAACTATAACTTCTGAGCGTGTATATCTACATCAATGATTATTACGCTTTACATATCCATATAAAATGTAATACGAACCAGCAAGACATATATGAAACTGCATTTTCAAGGAAAGTAAATATATTTATTCCATGCTAGAATACATAACTACATAATACATACATAACAACCTAAAATGTGCAATCACCAAATACATTTGTAAGTACATGAAAATTTACATTTCCTACAAAAATGTTTTTTTAATATAACTGATCAAATCTGTCTATATACAGGGTGTTTCAGTTAACTTGGGACAAACTTTAAAAATATGCAAATGCTCCGTAGGTGGACAGAACTAAAGTAATATTGTTTGCCGTCGCTTGGGGATACTCAGACTATATTTTGTACTCCGCCTAATTAGACTTAATTATTTATTCAACTTCTCAACTATTATAATTAGATGACAAGTGTCAATTAGAAGATTGTATAGAGCAACATGAGAAACTCCCGATACAGCTTTCTGTTGCTCAATACGTGCAACACAAAAGTGTTTTTCCGAGCGTGAAAGATGCCCGCGAATACACATAAAGTGCCTCGAGCGGCCAGTCGGACGAAAATTTTGCGTATATTCACGGGCTTCTTTCACGCTCAGAAAAACCATTTTATGTTGCACATATTGAGCAACAGAAAGCTGTATTGGGAGGTTTTCATGTTGCTCTACAATTTACTCATTGACACTTTTCATCTAATTATAATTGAGAAGTTGAATAAATAATTAGGTCTAATCGAATTAGGCCGAGTACAACAAATAGTCTGAGTATCTCCAAGCGACGGCGAACAACATTACCTTGGTTCTGTCCAGCTACGTAGCATTTGCATTTATTTAATGTTTAGCATAAGTTAACTGAAACAACCTGTATATATGGTAACCCTAAAACAGCCTGTTTGGTGCCACTTAAAGAAATAAATTTTCAATATTAAATTTCAGGTACAAAAATTCTAGTTTTGGTGGCCTTGAAAAAATATATATATTGCAAAGGTCAATTAGGGAAGTAGAGCACGCACACAAGAAACACACCCTCTTATTTTGTACACCAATGTCATGGCAAATCATTGTGAAAAGCTGATTTGGAAAGTCGATATAAAGCTTGACTGGCGCACATTTTTGATATACTGAAACACCGTATGTTTCACACATGAACTTGCTTTAAATAAGGTTTGATCCAGGAGCATCAAGATGAATTTTCGCTCCTCAACAAGATTCCTTGAGCAAGAAAATTTTTTCTCACCTAAATCATTTTTTTTCAAATGTAAATAGAGTTCTCTGAGCTAAAAATGCTGTGTAGCAGATTTTCCGATTACAATTATGGTTTCCTTAAATTTTGTAATGCGAAGGCAATGCATGGTCTGTTATAAAATATGTTGCTTGAAAATGTTTTTTTTTCTACTGCAAGACAGCCTAAATATGCCAGATTTATTACTGTTTAGGTGCGAAGTGCCGTATCAATGGCGGCCTTATAAAAACAAACCACTGTTCATTAAGGTACTCTACTGGCCACATGCGGATGATACATTGCCAATTTCTAAATTATTTGTACTTGGTGCGATAATGGAAGATTAGGGCTTGTACATAAATGAGCAAATAATGTTTATTAAATCAGCCATACTCTGGTTATTGAATGAAGCTTCAAATGTGAGTTCACATTTTTTAAACACAGGCCATCATGCATCAGCCAGTAATGCATAAATAAATGTTAAACATCATGCTTAATATTTTCCAACAAGAAATGATTGTATCAAACAGTATAAAAGTATTAAACAGCATATATTAGTTGCTTCAAATTAGAATAATGTGTATACATTTGAGCTGCAAAATCCTAATCTATGCAGGAAATCACCTTTAGCTTTCATAAAAGCGAGAATACTGTTCACGGTTAACCACAAGGAACAGGGACTCCATTGTCTGAGCATCTTGACCATAAGTGCAGGAGATGGCTGTGCTGGAATCCTGCTTCCTGCATTAGCAAAATAACAGAATCATGAGAGTTGACTCTACATTTCATTACGATCCTATACACTGCGGGGAATTTGATAAGGCAACAAGCTTCTGAAAACAACACCCCTAATTATTGTGACCGAACACAAGGCACAGCTCAATTGGGCAAAAGTTCCAGTTTTCAAATTTAGAAACCGCGATCACTAAGTCATCGTGAATACAAAATGGCATAGAAGCAAAAATGAATATACAGTAGCCTTTTCACTATGGAAAATAAGAGAATAAAATGTAGACTCTACCAACGACATCTCTTAGCAATGGGCATTTCTCCAGGAGCATGGATGTGACCGCAATATAAAACTCACAATATAAAATCTGTAATGTAGTTGTGCATTACACTTCAGAAGCACTGCAGCAGAAGACTTCATGGGAGAACACACAATAAGACTGCTGTGCTCAAGGAATGAGAATTGTTTTGAATGCAACATTTATACACTCCGAGACGAAGAGCACTATTGTACAGAGAGAGTGCACAACAGACGAAAATGACGAAACCCCCAACTGCATTCTCACCTGCCCTGCATTACAGTAGCAAGCAGTACTTGCATCTAGCTCAACAATGTCCAACTCTCCACTGTAGTCTATAAGGCCTTTTCTGTATACATAGTTATTTATTTATTGTTGTATATTTCTTTACTGACTGAGTAAGAATCAGTGTTTCAGCACATTTCCCTGGAAAATATAGAACGTCCTGCCAACTATTTTTTGCCCTTGTTAGCTAGGCAATATGCTGACAAGTACTATTCCCTTATTTATACTTACAATCCTTCCTGATGCTCCGAATTTCTACTTCGTGCTCTGAACTGTGACGTACGTCCTTCTACTCAGTTTATGTTGGCTTCCTACAATTTACGTGGTCCTTCATATTGTAGCTGCTCAACTAGAGCCTAAAATTTCCTGCTGTCTCCTAAAAGCACCATCTTTATTGGACAACATATCCTACGTTTCCCCCTCACTGTGGGGGAGTTTATGTAAGTGCTGACCTATTTACTAGACCGCAGTGCCACAACTATTTCTCATCCTGTGTTGCCACTACATGCATGAGTCACAATGGCTGCAAATTGGCTCCCTGCCCCACCCTCTCCGATTCCAGGTCACTCTCTCTCCTAAATGAACCTGGAGAATATCCAAAAGCATTGCATCCACGTGAAAAGTGCTCCTGTTAATCTTTTTTTTTCTCTTCTCCTGTAACGACTGTGTTAAATCAAACATGCTAGCGAATTTCATGAGCAGCTCAGTAAACGAAATAGGCACATGGTTTGCTGAAAAGAGGTTTTCAATCACCATAAGAAGCCACGGTTTCTTGCAATTTCATCAATTCCCTTGCAGTCTTGATAGCAATCTAGCACATTTTTATTTTGATACTGTTTTTAAAACAATAACAGCCGAAATTTTGAGGTTGTGATAATTATGTGATAATTAAAAGTAGAGGAGTTTGACGCAATGAGCAAATAAGAATTGCATTGCAGAGGGTAAACAAATACTCTTTTCCCGCAAATAAATTGGTAGGAGGAGGGTAACTTGAAATGAGCGCTGAATGCACAATACAGAATATGATGCTGAAATGCTCCAATCTCTGAATATCCTTGCACAAAAGAAAAACTTCATTATGAAAGACAATGATGAAATTGCAAGTATATACTTCATAGTCGTCATATCTGCAATGTGCACTGTGCCATCGGCAATATCTAAAAACTGCATACACACAACTGCACAAAATATGAACCTAAGGCTATCAAAGGAGCCTCACAGTATTAAATGGAAACTTGTTTCAGAATATTCGACTACATGCCTATATCTACTTACAATGTTGTCTTGTCTGAAGGCAAACATAAGTGGCTTGCCCCTGATGGGTTTCTGATGGAGAGCACAAAGGCTGCGAATTGTGAGGCTGTCATCTGGATGACCTGCAAGAAATGACATTTTTAGTTCCACATTAAAAAATGCTACCAGAACGAGAGACAAGATCACTGGCAATAAAGGTGATTTTGGTTGGCAAGAGAAAAATCAAAGTATGGACTTGGTACAGCTTACTGAGAAAAAAAAAGCCTCATACCACAGATGTAGTGAAAGTTCATTGCATTGAAATTTCCACACACATATACGTTTGCCTGCTCATACACTGTTGCCAGTGCTGTGCCAGCGGTATTTATATTGTTTAATATTTCTTTTAGTGCTCACTAAGTTTATTACCAGCTATGAAAGTGGCTAAGTTGAATGTAATGAGTAATCTTAGTGCCACATTGCAAATATATACTCGATCACACTAGTGACTTGGGCTACTATGTTGGCTATAAATAGTGTGAATGAAGCAAATTTGATTAATTATTGTTTCCTTGCCTTTTCTGGCCAAACAGCACCAGAGAGTTGCACAATTCAGTGGCAAATCCGTGGTAAATGCAAGAGGAATGCGTTAGAATGTCGCAACTCCTTGCAGGTCTCAAATCCATTATTTAAACCATGTTCACCACATTTGCAAAGTGTTGTCCAACAAGTCACTTCACACAAGTCCTGCCCTTTCGAGGAGCGAAGTCTTACACACCCACACGCACACCTGCACCACATTACTCGCTTTCAACAATTTACACACACACATACGCTTTTTTTTACACTTTGACACTCCTACTGAGAAAGCATTAAAATAATTTATTGGACTCACTGCAACCTTCTCAATTAACCCTACAGCTCAATCAAACACATTCTCGAGTCCGAGGGCATGCCTTATATATTCCATTTTTACGAATTATAATTGGGCTATAGAGGTCAATTTTCGAAGGGCATGAGAACCACCCCAGAGAGACCTAAATCTTAGCACTTCATATGTTCAGTAAAAGCTGCTTAAACCAATTGCTATATGCGGAATATCGCAAATAACCAGCTATTCACAATTTAAGCAGTTGTCTCCTTGAATTCGGGAGTGTTACGTGTCAAAACGACAATTTGATTAATTAGACGAATATCGAGCAAGTATGTCGGAGCGCGTCAGAAAGCGTGCCAAACGCTTGCAAAAGCAGTCGCGGTTGGAAGGATTCTTTACGGGGCACCCGTGTACGAATTCTCTGAACGAGACCTTGGCGACATCGAAAAGTTACACAGGGCCACCCTCCGTACTATCACTGGGCTACCGAAGCAAACGAGGAACGAGGACCTGCTCAAGCTGGTAGCGATTCTACCCATACGGGACATAATCAATGAAGCACGAATTCGAATGCGATCCCGGTTGGAAAACACGACTCAGGGAAAACAGATCATCGCATGGGATAAACAAGTCCATGCGAAGCCAGAGCCCGCGGAAGCGACCATAACGCCACCATGGGAAGCACCACTGGGCATACGGAGACCACAACGCCCTATCGCCAGACGAAACGCGGAAGCTAGACAAATATTTGAAAAGAGATTAGAACTAAGAACGCCGCAGCACACCATTGACATCTACACGGACGCTGCAATCAAAAACGACATGGCAAGCATGGCCTGGGTTAGCACATCTGCACCCCAACACAATGGCTATCACACATGTCAGCTTCCCGGGGGTGCAACCTTGGACGCAGAACTCTTAGCTATATGGGGAGCGGTCAACACCATTCCCATTGACATGGGAGACATTGTAGAGCAGAATGTGCGAAAAAATTATCGCATCCTAACTGACTCGTACGAAGCGGTGGCTGAATTAACGGTGCCTACGACAGATGATGCTGTGGCCAACGACACCAGAAAAATGCTGAAGAGAATACAGGACAACGGGACAAATGTTGAAATCATATGGACACCTGGGCACACCGGCACGGATGGGGGAAACGCAGCCGCTCACGCAGTTGCCGCGCAAGCGAGTGGGCTTGATTACACGTACAGCTCCCCACACTCCATTTCCTCGCCAAACCCCGCTGACCAAAATCCATACCTAAAGATATTGGCCGAATGCTCTCCTAGCAGAGCACTGATGCATTACATTCGCACTAAAATAAAAGCAGATAGTAAACGGAGACTATTAGAAGCTACACCAGTACATGTGTTTGACAACGGCGGCCTTACTCGCACGGAAGAGGTTTTTTTGAACAAGGTTATGGCCAATGCTGCATACCCACCACACATACTTGAGAAATGGCACCAAACCAGACAAGCTACGACTGCGAACACTTATACCCAATGCACACATTGTCAGGAGTCATGCAGAGCAGACTTGCAACACCTCATTTGGAAGTGTGCAGCTTTTTCACAAGGGAGATCCAATATTCAACATTTACTGCACGAAGACATTAGAACGCTAGGAATTGAAATACAGACTAACCCTGAAACACAGAAAGCCATTGCGACATATGGCAGACAAAGTGGCTTGTTTCGAGTAGTGTAGAAGGGGTCGACTAGCCCGTGCGAGAGCGGCGGAAGTGAACATGCACCTGAGTCTGCATAAAGCGGGAGATCAAAGACTGAGATGAAATGTGCCCCAGGCAACAATCCGGGAACCCACATTCCTTTCCCACCTAATCCCCAACACCGGCCTAAAGCCGTCCCCTTCAATAAAATAAAGGCTTTATTCATTAAGGAGCACGGGATAGCGGGTGACTCCGGATTGATCCTGATCCCTATGGGTTTTTCAACGTGCCCCCAATGCACGGGACACTGGCGTTTTTGCATTTGTAGGCAAAACATTTTTTGTGCGGGCGAAAAGGGCGGCAGCATTTCGCCCGCCGCCGCCTCATAAGCAGTTGCCTACTTCAAGGAAATGTGGGCTAACCGAAGGTACACGTTTCACGATCGAAATTAGTGTAATCGTGAAACACACTTTCCGGATTTCTGATTCATGTATTTATGCTGTTGATGAAACGTTTATTTCACAATAACAATCAAGGAACTGGATTCATCAGGGTAGAGGGGGGAAAAAGGAGGAAACTTACACCTTCCACTGGTCCTCCGGCGCCTCCATATATTCCAGAGTGGCTCGACACCAAACTCGGTTTTCAGGGCGGAGACAGCCGCTGCACCAATTTTGAAGGTTTATTGCGTGTAAAACTACCGCCTTTATTCAATACACACACACACACACACACACACACACACACACACACACACACACAAGCACGCGCGCGCACGCACATACATAGCACTCACAAAACACGCACGCACGCACGCACGCACGCACGCGCAAGCACATAGAGACCCGCATACAAGCACGCGCACTCGCAAAGCGCTCACAAAACACGTACGCGCGCGCGCACGCACACACGCTAAGTACTCACAAAACACGCACGAACGCACGCACGCGCAAGCACATAGAGACCCACATACAAGCACGCGCGCACAAGCAAAACGCTCGCAGAGCAGCAACGCGCGCGCGCGCACGCACACATGCAAAGCCCTCACACAACAGGCACGCGCGCGCAAGCACATAGAGACCCGCATACAAGCACGCGCGCGCGCGCATTCACACATACAAAACATTCAAAAAACATGCACGAACGCACGTACACAGCGCTCAGAAAAATGCACGGACGCACGCACGCACACGTAAAGCGCTTACAAAACACGTACGCGCGCGCTAACACACACCACACACACACACAAACGGAGAGAGAAAGATAGCCCAAAACACGCTGAAGAAGGAGTCCGGCAAGCAGCAGCAGCAGCAGTACGCGGGCGCGCGAGGGAGAGCCAATATTGCGCCGGTACTTTCGAAAGGCGAAGCCAGTCGTCACTTCTTCTTCTACTCGACACAAATACGAACGACCATGTTATTAGCCGCGCTGAACTCGCAAGAACCCCACATTTCCGATAGTTCAAGCGCTCAGAAACAAAGCGGCGATTATGCAAGCGCACCACGCCCGACGTGGCCACAGAAACGTTAGTCACACGGGGGCAATCGAGGTAGCTATCTTGCTAGTCACACGGGGGCAATCGAGGTAGCCATCTTGCCGTAGTACTGCGTGCAACTGCTTTTGCGCTTACATTAGTGAAATATGCTATCGGATCACAATGAGATACTTCTACAGCCAACAATAACACGTAATCAAATAAAGAAACACCAAATGAACGGACACTTGCCTGAAACTTTCCATACTGACAGTAGTATACCGACCGCCGACACCGGGCACGTTGCAACTGCTCGTATCTGCTTCCGTGGATCCATCTTCCAGCGCGTGCCAAGGCTTTAAGTTGAGGTGGGGCACGATTAATACATAACGCACAGACTACGTCTCTGATTAGATCGCACATAAAACCAATCACACGTTTAAAATTATTTCCCAGAGCGCGAGACGCGGACACAAGACAAAAAAGAGACAACGCATCTTTTGAAGCAAGAGTCGATGAGGTGACGTAGCAGCTTCCGCCTTCCCACCCTGCCGCGCGCCGGGTTGTCTAGGCAACGGTAAAGCGTCGTAGCGTCAGTTCCGGTCGCTTTTCAGTCGGGAGGTTGCAGCCGCGTAAATCGCGCTGCGCCGAACTCAGTCGAACTATAAAAATTATCTGCCGTTGCCCCTTTATTCTCACAGCTTTGCTTGTTGGCGTGGCCGCGTGCTTGCTGCCACTTCGTTGTTGTCTCTAGCTGTACCGGTGAGCTGGGAGTGGCGAATACGTTTCGTGTCGAGCGTTACGTTTTTTTTTGTTTTGTTTTTTTTGTTTTGTTTTTTTTTTACGATGTCTGGGCTGCATGACTTTGAGTGCATCGCAGAAATCTTGACCGTGAGTGAGTCGGTCAGCGCGCTTCTACAGGTACGATCAAAATACCAGCTTCGTCCGATCAAGGAGACCATGCCAGGTCACAGCATAAAGTTTCAGCGAGATCGTGGCTCGATAAGAGCGCTACATTATTGGTCGTGCCACGTGTGAGGCGCAAGCATTCACATCACTCGTGGCGTCTGCCAAAGGAGTGACAGTTGTGCTCTTCCGCAGTACATGTTTCGGTTTTCCATATTTCCATAGTCCGGAATTCATTACACTGAAGCAATTAGCGGCATCAGTTCTTGGCATTCAAAGAACCATTTATGAACTATATCGATGATGGGCTTGAATTACGTAAGCAGGATTGTCTGACTTGGTTGGTTGACAAGTGAATTAGCCAAATTTTTATGCCTGCGTGTCTAATTACTACCTTGAATCGCTTAAAAAGACATCTCACCGGGGTTCGCAACTTTTTGTTGGGCTGTTAAGGGCTCCGCTAAATTCCTGCAAAATTTTGCGAGTTGCTTGCGCGTTTTCATTCAATTACTGCAGTTTGTATTAAAAGTGTCTAATTGCACTGTAGTATCACAGTGAGGACTAAATCTAATGATATTTCATGAAATTGCAAGTGAATGTGTCTACTTTTCAAGGTAATACGTTCTGGAGTGCCGGTCATGCCAGTAACATCAGTATCTTAGAAAAAAATAACATACATAGACAGATGGATCATTGCGCGGACGTATGCGCGTTCTTATGGCCAGATTTATGCATGCATCCTTGTGTTCAACACCCTTCAGACGTCGATTTAACACCCTTCTTTGAGCAACTTCACACCTTATGTGCCGTATACACCCATATGATAGGGTGTTTTTAACAAAATGGGTGCTAAAAGGGTGTGCACGGGGGTGTAAATGCGGAAAACACCCTTTTTAACACCCTTAAGGGTGTGAAAATGTTTAGTGTGGCGGCATGGCTCACAAGCACTGTCGTATAAGTACCGTGCGCTAACCAATTGCGCCACTGGGGACTGAGTCATGGAGGCAACCTAAAATAGCTCATCTCGCGTACCATAGGAGGAATAAATTAGTGGCCTGCATGATGGCCTTATTTCACAAATGGCTTTGGTAAAAGAATTGTTCCCCAGGTGAGGCTCGAACTCACAACCCCGGCATGGCTCAGAAGCACTGTCGTATACGTACCGTGCGCTAACCAATTGCGCCACTGCGGACTGAGTTCTGGAGGCAACCTAAAATAGCTCATCTCGCGTACCATAGGAGGAATAAATTAGTGGTCTGCATGATGGCCTTATTTCACAAATGGCGTTGGTAAAAGAATTGTTCCCCAGGTGAGGCTCGAACTCACAACCCCGGCATGGCTCACAAGCACTGTCGTATAAGTACCGTGCGCTAACCAATTGCGCCACTGGGGACTGAGTTCTGGAGGCAACCTAAAATAGCTCATCTCGCGTACCATAGGAGGAATAAATTAGTGGTCTGCATGATGGCCTTATTTCACAAATGGCGTTGGTAAAAAAATTGTTCGCCAGGTGAGGCTCGAACTCACAACCCCGGCATGGCTCACAAGCACTGTCGTATAAATACCGTGCGCTAACCAATTGCGCGACTGGTGACTTCTAATTGTTCTAATTGAAAGGTCGCTTTTCTTTTGTTTTGCCAAGGGAGAACATAACGAGACTATGGTCACTGAAAGATACGTGGCTCACGTCATAGCCTTTGCACAACGGAGCCAGTCTCGCAGATACATAAGCTCGATCTAATCGAGCGTGACTGCCCCTTTGGAAATGAGTAAACACCGTCTGCTTTCCACCGCAAAACACAACACCAACATCCTCTAATTCACGCTCTCGGGCTGCTGCGAGCAAAAAAAAGCGCACTTTGATCACGAACAAGGGAGTAGCTATTGCGGTCTTCAGTAAAACAAACACAGTTGAAATCTTCCGGCAAGATAACATAGCGCTCAGATTTCATATACACATCTAATTTTTCAAAGAAGTCGCGGCATTCTCTTTCATTATTTGGGGCGTATATGTATATTGCCCGCCATTCAGCATCCCAGAGCAAGAAATCACACACGATCATTCGACCTTCGTCACAAGCAAATACAGATTGCACAACAATTTCTAAGGATTTTAGCAATAGCAAAACGTAGCCACCGGAATTGCGGACAGCGTGAGAAACACAAGCATTGTACCGCGCTCTAAATGGTTCGAGCATTCGATCCGTTCGTTCTTCACTTTCCATTTTTGTTTCCTGTAGAACGACTATGTCCAAATCATTCTCGTGAAATAACCGGCTGACCTGGTACTGCAGCCTTCTGGCACCGAGGCCTCGGACATTAAGCGTACCAATGTGTAGTGCGATTTGGGATTTTGAATCCATCCTTATTTTATTGTTTTTCCGGAAGAGAGAAATGGGGCCTCTAGTTTAACTAAACACTTGCATTTTGCCGTTTCTCAGTAGGCGCAAGTACCATTAATAATAAGAAAAACAAAAAACGGCCGAAGTTTACCGATGTAGAGAGCCCGTCCCTCACCACGAATAACAGGCATTGCTCGACGACGCCCTCGTTATTACGGGGGCGCCTTCGTTACCGTTAGATGGGAATCCGGCGGAACGTTAGGCTTTGGTTTAAAAGATGAACGACGGTACGGGATGTCTTTTCTGGGCGGTTCCTGTACCTTCTCACTGCAGCCGTCGTCGCCTTCGGAAACTTGCCCGTGGGGCCGCTTCGGAGACGAGCTGCTCGCGACGTCCATGTCTTCTTGGTCGTTATCCGGCGAGGGCGGAGTGGTGTCAGAGGCGTCTATGACCGCGCACGTTGGGGTGGCGGTTTCCTGCTGTACACATGGCACAACACCATTTTCCCTTTGAACACTTTTCACATTCTCTCCCTCGGAGGTTTCAACTACTGCAGATGTAGGTTCGCTGACCTTGTCTCCCGCAGCCTCCGCCGCGTCCACCTCGTCCGTGATGTGCTCTGCGGGGTCCTCCCGGCTCCTTTGGCTTACCACGCTGGCGTAAGTCTTAGCGCACTGGCTGTCATCATGTCCGAAGCGCCGACACAGCTTGCACCTTGGAACGCGGCAATCTCGGCGAATATGTCCTGTTCGCTGGCACCACAGACAAAGCGACGGCCTTCCCGGTACAACAACAAGCGCCATAATGCCAGACACTCGTAGCTGGTGTGGCAGGTCGTCCAAAGTAAGGCCAGCCTTTAGTTGCAGACTAACCGTCCGTGTCGAAGAGCCCTCATCGCCGAGTCCTGGTACACGCCAACGCTCTCTGCAAACATCCGTCACCTTCCCAAACTGTGCGAGAGCAGTGCGCACGTCTTCATCTGGTATGTGGTAAAGCAGCCAATAAAGCCTTAGGCGCACAGTATGGGCGCTCGGATCTATCACGAGGCAGCGGTGATTCTTGACAGTCAGGTCGGTGACTGCGAGCAACTTTTTAATTCCTTCCGCATTCTTGAAGGTCACCGCCCATACGTGATTCATCTGAAACGCCCCCAAGGCAACCACCTCGGGGAGCAATTCGAGACGATTCAAGGTATCTCGGAAGTCCTCAGCTCGAAAAGACCTGGCTTTCACGCTGCCGTGAAGGAACAGAGCATTTAAAACAGTGGAACCTGATGGCAGTTGAGGCAAAATAATATCAGTCCTTAGACTCCTGGGCATCTGTCCTGTTTCCGCAGCCCAGCTGGGCCGCATTCGCTGCTCCAACGGAGCTCGACATTACACGACCATACACGACGGTGGCCGGAAGTGGAATAAATTGCGCCACTGGGGATTGACGCTTGCAGGTAACCTAAATGGGTTCATATCGCGTACCAAAGGAAGAATAAATCAATGGTCCACATGCTGCCCTTATTTCACAAATGGCGTTGGTAAAAAAATTGTTCCCCAGGTGAGGCTCGAACTCACAACCCCGGCATGGCTCACAAGCACTGTCGTATAAGTACCGTGCGCTAACCAATTGCGCCACTGGTGACTTTTTTTTTATTTGTTGCCGGTCTTCAACTGTACACAGATTATACACGTATTACACACATGTCCAAAATTGTAAACACTTGGGCAACAAGAAACAAAAGGGAAAAAGTTGCGCACAGCGAAGTCACCCGTCCGTATAGGACAGACGTTGTCAAACTAAAATTCCTGCATGGCTGTCAGAGGCTCGAGCCTTGACAGCCAATCCGGTACACACACTTGCATTTTCTGTATTGCAATGAATCGTGACATACATTGTCTGAAATATATGCGCGCGGGCCTAGCATCCGGATCACAATGGTAACCTGCCATACGAGCCCGCCATAAACAGTGGAGAGCATTCAACATTACAAGGTCATCGGGAACCCCGTCATCATCCTTAATTGCCAGATACCGGATCACTTGAGGGAGCACCGGTAGCTCTTTCTTGAGCGTTCGTTTCAAGACATCCCAGAAATATACGCCTTCCCAGCAGTGCAAAAAATTCTAATCAATGGTTTCGGGCTGCTTGCAGATCAAGCAGTGTGATTCCCATGGTACGGTACAACCCTGTTCTTCCATGAAGGTCTTGACGCTGAGAGTTCCCGTATTAAGCCTAAAATAAAGGGTTTTACCTCTGGTGGCACCTGCACACGTTTTACCCGTTTCAGAACATCCTGTCCTGGCCCTCCACTGTATATGGCGCGATATCACGGTACTGGAAAGATGATATCACAAACATCTTTATAAACTGTTTTCCTTTTCACTTGGGAAAGGTAATCATTCGAAAAACGTACAGCAAGGAAGCGCACGCTCTCGACCACTTCCTTAATATAGCGCCGAAGTGTTCGAGTCATGCTTTCTGTACTGACAACATGTGCCAGCAATGCATCGCTCAACCTGAGCTGGCACACAGTGCGCAGAAAAGGGTCTCGCGTATCGCGGAAAAACAAAAATCTGTTTACCAGCTGTCGAACAAAAAGATGAACCAATCCCACACCTCCTTCCTTCACTCTTCTAAACAATACACCTTTCCCATGTCGACCCCCATACAAAAGCCGCAAACACTCTGTGCAGCCTTTGCACGTTTGCTCTAGAACAATGCAACACTTGCATAACGTAATATAACTTAGTGATAAAAAACATATTACACACTATGGCTCTTGCAAAAATAGAAAGATTTGCACCTTTCCATCTGTCTGCTTTGTTTTTTGTTTCTTTGGTTTGGCTTATCCAATATTCCTCGCTGCTCTTATAACTTTCGAGGGGAACACCCACATACTTCGTCGGAGTTTTCACCCAGTTCACGTTGGCAAAGTTGTCCGGTGCAGAAGACCACTCCCCGTGCCACAGCCCGAGGGATTTGCTCCAATTTACTCTGCTGCCCATGACATCGCAGAAATGTTTCCCGACATTTAAAGTTTCGATTACACTTTGTTTGTCTCTGCAACACACAGCAATGTCATCTGCATATGCGAGCAGCTTCACTTCGCTCGCTGCCAATCTAAATTCACGTATTTTCACATTTTCAGTTATTGCTACGCACATTGCTTCTATGTTTATTGTTATTTATTTACAAGGTTTCTGCTAGCCTTAGAATAAGGCCCTAAGCAGGAGTGGGCAGTGAGACGATGTCTCTCTGGTTGAACAGAATACATTATAGCACACTGTAATGTTAAACAAAAGTGTTGAGAAAAAAAAAGAAGAACACTGAACACACAATTGGGAACATATTTAGAGAAATACAAATAAATTACACAATGCAGAACATATACTGAAAGATGTGCCAAAGTCAGAACAGCAAAAGGATTAGAACAGATACGACGACCCCCCAAAAAAAAAGGTTGTTACAATTGTTTCAGCTGCGCTAAAAAAGAAGGCACTGTTGCTGCATCCACAACATCACTCGGGAGACCATTCCACTCACGTACAGTTCGCGGAAAAAAAGAATGCTTGTAGGTGTTAGTCCTACAAAAAATTCCTTTAATTTTATCGCGATAGCAATTATATGGACACTCAAAAGCAGATTTCCGCCGTCAGCGTGAGGTTCCGTATGACGTCAATGGAGATGAAATCGTCGCCGCGCACCGCCGAACGCTGTATGTGCGAGTGAAAGGATGCGAGGGGCGCGCGCTTTCACGGGGAGTGAACGTACGGCGGAGAACAAACGCGCGTTCTGCGCCGTGATCCCTTAAGGGCTGCAGAAGTAGGCGTCTCTTTCCTCCTTTACAATCACCATATATGTAGAGCAAACGCGCCTTCTTCCGACGCGCGAGAGGCGGTGGGGGAGGGGGGGAGGGGGAGGGAAGGGAGGCGACGTTAGCTGCGGCACCAAGTGCCTATTTATATAAGCTCGGCAACATCCTCGCCGTCGCCGTCGCCGTCGCCGTGAGGTTCCGTATGACGTCATTTGGAGATGAAATCGTCGCCGCGCGCCGCCGAACGCTG
The DNA here is from genome assembly GCF_013339745.2 of Dermacentor silvarum. Lineage (NCBI taxonomy): Eukaryota > Metazoa > Arthropoda > Arachnida > Ixodida > Ixodidae > Dermacentor > Dermacentor silvarum. The sequence continues at coordinate 169,516,275 of NC_051157.2, forward strand.
TATGTGCGAGTGAAAGGGCGCGAGGGACGCGCGCTTTCACAGGGAGTGAACGCACGGCGGAGAACAAACGCGCGTTCTGCGCCGTGCTCGCTTAAGGGCTGCAGAAGTAGGCGTCTCTTTTCTCCTTTACAATGACCATATATGTAGAGCAAACGCGCCTTCTTCAGACGCGCGAGAGTCCGTGGGGGAGGGGGAGGGAAGGGAGCCGACGTTTAGCTGCGGCACCAAGTGGCTATTTATATCAGAGGCTCCAGCAACAGTCACCAACGCCGCACGCATTTTGAGCTAACGCGGGCAAAACGCCGATGGCGTCGACAACAGTTCTGCGTGTTGTTGCTACCAAAGCCGCTCACCTTACTTCGTATGACATTGCTCTGTTGCTATCGCATTCATTGCTTCGCCCTTAGGGCGAAACTGTGACATTTTTATATAAGAGGCTCCGGCAACAGTCACCAACGCCGCACGCATTTTGAGCTAACGCGGGCAAAACGCCGATGGCGTCGACAGCAGTTCTGCGTGTTGCTGATGCTGCTGCATGTCCAAGTTTATACAGCTGATAAAGCTAATATCATTACTCCGTATAGCTCTCTACAAGTTTGCTATCGCAATTGATGCTTCGCTTTCAGGTGAAATTGCGACAACTTTTTTTTTTAATGATACGGCCGCGTGGGTCGGCGCGTAACTTTTTCGATGTATGCACTGGAGGCAATGCCAAGCTTATCATGATAGATCAAGTACATGTATTTTAATCTTTCGCGATGTCGTCGTAGTTGCAAGGATTCCAACTTCGCTGTTTGAAGAAGAGCACTAACTGAAGTATGGCGACTGGACGAGCGAAAGATAAAACGAGCGGATTTTCTCTGTACGTTCTCAAGTTTATCAATATTTTTCTTAGTGTACGGATACCAAACCACGGAGGCATATTCCAAAAGTGGACGGATATAGGTTTTATAAGCCAATAATTTTATTTCTTGAGTCGTCTGGCGTAGAGACCTTCTTCGGTATCCAAGTTTTTTTCATGGCTTTCTTTTCTATAAAAGTGATGTGGTCATTCCACCGGAAGTCTGAAGTGATTATTACACCTAGGTATTTATAATAATTTACTGCAGTAAGACAGTGACCGTTAATCGAGTACGGAAAAGTCAGTGGCGCTTTCTTTCTTGATATTGTCATACGAACTGTTTTTTTCTGTATTGATGCTCATTTGCCATTTTTCGGACCAAATATGCAGTTTGTCTAGAGCACTACCTAATAATTTCTGGTCATTAGGATTATTTACCTCATGATAAATAATCCAAATAGGAGCGGACTGCAAATAGGAAATAGGAGCGGACTGAGCGGGCAGCCTTGGCGCACTGAACGCATGATGTTAATGGCATACATTGACGCTGCCCCCCCCCCCCCCCCCAGTGTCTTATTAACAATTAATCTTGTTGTGAAATTCTGGTACGCCAAAGCCAGTGATGATGGAACCGACATTAACATGATCTAAGATGGCAAACAAAATAACATGAGCGACACAGTCGAACGCTTTCTCGAGATCGAGCTGAAGAACCGCTACGCCGCTGACGGTGACGTCACAACACTCAAGTACACAGCGCATCTTATGGATGTTTGAAAAGATTGATCGCCCCTTGATGCCACACGTTTGGTGGTCTGCAACTATTTCCTTGACGACCCCTTGCAGTCTGGTGGCTAAAATCTTCATAAATATCTTGTAATCAACGTTTGTTAGTGATATTGGCTTGTAGTTTGATACTAATTTGAGTTTGTCTATTTGATCGCTCTTAGGTATCAGAATGGTGTGAGCTTTCCCACAAGAAGGTGGCAAATATTTCTTTTCATACGCTTCATTATATACCTCAGCTAACAAAGGAGCCAGTTCTCCCTTGAAAGCCTTATACAACCAAGTGCTGAGTCCATCAGGACCAGGTGACTTGCCCAAGTTCAGATCTATTGCCTGTTCAACTTCCCTCTCTGTTATTTGCCCCTCTAATCGTTCTTTGGCATCATCACCCAATCGCGGCATGCGATGAAGAAAAAGCTCTTTAAAATCTTCTACATTAGCGTCCTGAAATGCAAAGAGCGACTGGTAGTACTCGAAGAAGGCGCGCGCTATGCTCTCGTTGTCGTCGACAACTGTTCCGTTCATTAAGATCTTATCGACATGGTTTCGTCGACCTTGCGCCTTCTCTAGACCAAGCGCCCTTTTAGTGGGCGTCTCCCCAGCCGCTAGTGCGTCTGCTCGTGCTCGCACAATGGCACCTTGATAGCGCTCGTTGTCAAACTGTTCAAGTTTTTCTTTGACGCTTCGCACGTCGTCTTTGCACGTACCAGGCTCTTTGCACTCAAGAGTTATAAGCTGCTTAAGCAGTGTTTGTAAACCCTTTTCTGTCATTTCTCTCTCAAATTTTAGGCAGCTCGATCTTTCTATGGCTTTCATTTTAACATTCTGTTTGAAACATTCCCTCTTTTCTGCTATTCTTTCCGCTGCGTCATCCCGTATTTCGTTAACCTCCCTGCGGACTGCCTTTACAAATGCATCGTCATTAAGTAGCACTGCATTAATTTTCCAGAGATCCCAATTTAAAGCATGTCTCCTTTTCTTGATACCTGTGACATTTTACTAGGCAGTGGTCAGAGAACGACACGGGCACAACGGAATAACTGTAGCAGCTTGGAATCATATCCAAAGAAATGTACATGCGATCTAATCGCGCATGGCTACTGCCCTGAAAACGCGTAAAGGTCACTTCACGCGCCCCTTCCAGACACTCAAAGATATTGGCAAGTTCATTTTGACTTATAAGTTTAGATAACACGTCACTATTTCTGTCACGCATACCGGCATTGTTTGCTCTGTCTCTGGCCCTCAACACACAAATAAAGTCTCCTAACAACATAACACGCTTATCACAACGTACATATTGTACAAGGTTCGAAAAAAACAGGACACGCTCATCCACCGAATTAGGAGCGTATACGCATATGACGTGGAACTCTACGTCACGTATAAGAACATCACAAAAAACAATCCTTCCCGACGGGCACGAAAATACACTCTGAATCTGTTGTAGCCCAGGGAGCTTCTTTACGAAAAGAATGCATCCTCCCGACGTGCCTATTAGCATGGCTAACCACCGCAAAAAAATCTAATCGAGAACCGTCGCACCATGCTCCCGGTCTCCTCCTCCACGTCCACCTTAGTTTCCTGGACGGCTAGTACGTCTCTGTCATGGTCAGTGACCAATCGTAGGACCTGACTTTGCCTACGACTAGCCGCCAACCCTCTAACGTTTAAAGTGGCAATACTAAGGGACGGAAATAGAGCAATATTGCACTAAAGAAAAAGTAGGCACGGAGCATGGTGCTTACCGTTCACGACTAGCCCTCGGCTAGCCGTCTCCGGCACCCTCCGGCTTGCCGTCGCTGTTCGTGGCCGGTGCTTTGTCGCGAGATGTTCTTTCAGGCGGAACGTTCGGCTTTGGCTTGAAGCCCATCCGCCTTCCAAGCGGCGTCTTCGTCGGCGGCCCCTCAGTGGTGTTGGTTGCACTCTCGTCCTGGTCCTTTGTCTCATCGTGGGAGCGCTTGGCTGGGGCACCGAGGGTCGCAGCCCGGTCGCTGTCGTTGACGGCCTCGTCCTCTTGCATTGAGGTCGTGTCGTCAAAGGGTGCGTCCGCGCTAACGCCCCCCGTCGCCTGACCATCTGCATTCGAGACTTGTGCCGACGCACTTGGCTTAGCAGCAGCCTCAGCCACCTTCACGTCTGCGTTCACTGCCAATGTCCCACTGTTTGTTGCTAGTGGCACAGGGTCTCCGGCTCCTTTAGCGGCACCCTCCGCCTCAACCACGTCCATGACGTGCTCTGCCGCAACGTCAGTCGCTGCTGGGCCTGTAACGGCGGCGTAGGATTTAACACAGCCTGCGTCGACGTGGCCAAAACGTCTGCACCGAGAACAGCGGGGGACCTTGCACTCACGGCGGACGTGTCCCGTGCCTTGGCAGCGCAAGCACTGCATGGGGTGACCGGGAACAACCACCCCGGCGAACTAAACCACCGACGCGGACCTGAAGAGGAAGGTCCTCCACTTTGACGCCACTCTTCAGCTTGAGCAGCACGGTCCTGGTGATTGACGTCTTGTCCCCCATGCCTTGGACACGCCACCTCTCCCGGCTTACCTCCTCCACCTTGCCACAGGTAGCGAACGCCGTCCGGATGTCCTCGTCGGCGACGCTGTACAGCAGCCAGTGAAGCCTGAGCTTCACCTGCTGGTCCTGCGGGTCGACAATGACGCAACGTCGTCCCTTCACCTGCAATTCTTTGAGGTCCACCAGCCGTTTCGTGGCGGTCGCATCCTTGAGGGTCACCGCCCAGACGTGATTAATCTGGTACGCCCCTATGCATACCACCTCCGGCAGCAAGCCCGTTGGCAGCAGGGCGTCCCTGAAGTCATCGACCCTGTACGGTCTCGCACGTACATCACAGTGAAAAACACGGTGTTAATCATCAGTTGTCCTTTTGGCAGTTGTGGCAAAATAAACGGATATTCCTCATCGTCGTTGAGCCTGTTTCCGCGGCCAAAGTGACCGCTGTCGCTGCCCTTGAAGAGGCCATGATCCCACGAACCGTCACGCTCGGTGGCCGGAAGCAGAATGCGCCACTGGGGACTGAGTTCTGGAGGTAACCTAAAATAGCTCATATCACGTACCAAAGGAGGAAATAATTAGCTGTCTGCATGCTGGCCTTATTTCACAAATGGCGTTGGTGAAAGAATTGTTCCCCAGGTGAGGCTCGAACTCGCAACCCCGGCATGGCTCGCAAGCACTGTCTTATAAGTACCGTGCGCTAACCAATTGCACACACTGGGGATCTTTTTAACACGAAAGTGTTTTATTCCGGGGTCCACCAAGACTTCAGTGACGTATTTCCGTCACGGAAATACGTCAGCTTACAATGTACACGAACATAATACAAAGAAAGAAACCAGAAGAAAAAGTTCACAAACATGAAAATTTGGAAATCGAACCCACGACCTCTCGGTCCGCGACGATAGATCGCCGAGCGTTTAACCCATTGCGCCACAAACGCAACTGGCAGAGAGCTACACAGACGCGCCTTATATATCTAACACTCCTCCGTGTACCCGCGCTCTTGCTCGGGGCGGTGCCGCCGCCTACGAGCAGAAAAGAGAAGTACTGCATTATGACACTAACGCGCACCGACAGTGAACGCTTCGGTGGTCTCAGCAGTACGACTATAGTGCCTAGAATATACTTACTAAGTGTGGCCGTGACCGCCGGCGCGTTTTAATGGGAGTAAGCGCATGGCACGCGGTGTGATGCGCCTCCGC